>NW_026844347.1:11706624-11846450 GCF_029955315.1 Cylas formicarius
GTGCGGGTACGCGCGACTCTGTAATAATGCTGCATGCGATTATTTAGGTCTCGGATATATTTGGTGATGAGTTGTTCTTCATTATACAGAATTTCTGGAGGCCTACTAGAAGTGTGCCCAAATATTAGTTCATAAGGGGAAAAACCATGCGTTTTATTCTTTGTGTTGTTGTAGCAGATTATTGCGTATGGAAGAGCATGAAAGGGGTGTTCTTTTGGATTTTCGGCTTTATGAGCTCGGATCATTTCTGTGAGCGTGGCATGGAATCTTTCTAGTGATCCATTAGATTGTGGGTGGCTAACGCTGGAGAAAGTTAACTTTATATCGTACAAAAGACAAAGATCTTTGACGAGGGAGTTATCAAATTCCCGGCCATGGTCACAATGTATTCTAAGAGGAGTTCCAAAATGTTGGAAGTAGAGAAGAAGGGTAGTAACGATTGTAGAAGCTTTTTTGTCTTTTATTGGATATGCCTGGGTGAATTTTGTGAGTTCGTCTCTTATGGTAAGGGCGTAATTACGAACTGGGAATTCGAAAATATCGATGTTAATGCGCTCAAAAGGAGTTTTAGGAGTTTCTGTGATAACTAATGGTGTGTTGAGGTTTTTACGATAGATCTTGACTTTTTGACATATTTCGCACTTTCTAATATAGTTTTCGACATCTTTGGTCAAGGTTGGCCAATTGTATTTTTGCTTTATGCGCTTAACTGTTTCGTTGATTCCGCGATGTAAATTATTTTTTCCTGAATGGTATTGGTCTAAAATGATAGGGATTTCATCTTGATCGGGAGTTCGAACTATATCTTGGCAGATTCTTAGTTTTATATCATTTTCGGAAAATATAAAGGAGAATACTTCTAATATTGGAAGTTGTAAATTATTTTCAATACAATACAGTTTTGAAAGATCAAAGTCATTTTTAGCTGTGAATAAAATATAGAATAAATGTTGAACTACAGTTTCATTGTCATATGGAAGAGGGATTATATAATATTTCCTGCCTTTGACGGTTTTGCTAGAAAAAATGTTAATTTTGTTAAACGTAAAATTTATATCTTCTTCAAAAATATCGTCCATTATTTTGTTATGCAAATCATCAAGTTTTGATTGCCAAAAGAAAGTGACAATATCTTTGTGGTTTTTGTCGAGAAGTTGCGAATTAGAGGTTTCTATTTTGGAATAATCTATAAGGGATGTGGTTTTGTGAAGGTATGCGAAGTTGTTGTATTCTTCTGTAACTTCCGCTGTGTCGTCTTCGATATCTGAATTATTAGAATTGTCATCGTGAACGATTTCTTCTTTACTTGTGGATGGTCGGTTGTGAATGTCATCGTTATTAGATGCAAGGATAAAAATTTTCTTTTGGAGATCGACACAATCTTGAATATGGTTAATTTTAACACGGGATAAAGCGTCTGCGTTTTTATTTATTTTACCGGGCTTATACACAATGGTATAGTCGTATTCTTCAAGCTTAAGACGCCATCGAGCTAAACGACTACCAGGATCATTTATCGAAAATAGCCAAGTTAAAGGACGATGATCAGTAACGAGAGTAAATTTTCTTCCGAACAGATAAGGGCGGAAGTGTTTAACTGCCCATACTATGGCGAGAAGTTCCCGTTCTATAGTTGAATATTTCGTCTCTGCACTACATAAAGTTCTAGAGGCATATGCTATGGGAAGGTCTTTTCCAATTGGACCTTGTGAAAGAACTGCACCAATGGCAAATGCACTGGCATCGGTGGTTAGGACAAAAGTTTCCTCGAAATTTGGATAAATGAGTATTGGGTCACGTATTAGAGCGTTTTTAAGCTCATCAAATGAATTTTTGCATTCTGAATTGAATACGAAGGGTGTGTCTTTTTGGAGAAGTCTAGTTAAAGGTTTTGAGATCTTAGCGAAATTGGGGATAAAACGTCGGTAGTAACCGGCTAAACCAAGGAAGGATTTAATGTCTTTTGGTGATTTTGGTTCTAAAATTTTTTGAATAGCGTCTATTTTCTCAGGGTTGGGATTGACTCCATCTGGGGTCACGAGATGCCCTAAATAAGCTACTTCCTTTCGAAGAAATTCACACTTGTCAGGTTGGAGTTTGAGGTTTGCACCACGAAGGCGTTTAAAGACATCAGTTAACCTTTGTATATGTTCGTGTATGGTAGCGGAATAAACGATAATATCGTCCATGTAAACGAGACATCGTTCGTTTTGAAGACCTAAGAGAATGTTGTCCATGACACGTTGGAAAGTGGATGGAGAATTTTTTAGTCCGAAGGGTAAACGGAGAAATTCAAAATGACCATTTTCAACTGAAAATGCAGTTTTAGCAACGTCCTTGGGATCAATTTCAATTTGGTGAAACCCAGAGGCTAGGTCCAAAGTAGTGAAATATTGACATCTGCCTAACTGGTCTAAGAGATCGGAAATATTGGGAAGAGGGTATTTATCGTCGACAGAGACTTCATTTAGTTTGCGATAGTCGATGACTACGCGCCATTTTTGTTTCATAGAAGCGTCTAATTTTTTTGGGACAACCCAAACAGGGGAAGACCATGGAGAAGTGGAAGGTCGAATGATTCCTTGTTCGAGCATTTTGTTGATTTGTGACTTTACTTCTTGTTTGTGGACATGTGGGTACCTATATGATTTTGTAAAAATCGGTCTGGCGGTGTTCGTTTCAATAGTATGTTTAATTTCATTAGTAAAACTTAAATGATCTCCTTCTAAATAGAATATATCAGAAAAATCAAGACATAATTGTGTTATTAATTCTTTTTCTTCTTCGTTTAAATGATCGGTACGTAACTGGGATTGAATTATACCGCGCCTATCAACAGGTTGAGGATTTAAATTGAAAATATTATTTATTTCTTTTTCGTTAGGATTTGTATTAAAAGGTTCGATAGATAAATTTGAAAAATCTATAGTTTTTGGGATAGCATTAGCGTTAATAACAGTAGTAAAAAATTCACCTTTGTTATTTACTTTAACTAAAGCATTAGGTAACCTAACTTTTTCGCATTCTTGAGAGTGGAGAATAGCGTCTGTGTTTGTTAAACTACATTTTAATTTGAAAATTCTTTCGGTCCTAGGTTCGATTGAAATTCGATTTTGAATATTTTGTTCAGGTTTTTTTACAAATTTTGGGAAGAACAGATTCGTGTCCTACTTTATGCAAAGGCATTGTTTTGAAATTCGTTATAAGTTTTTTGGACTTTAAATCGATTATACATTGGTAGCGATCAAGAAAATCTAAACCGAGAATTCCGTCAAATTCGATATCAAGATCGTAAAGATATACTTTATGTTTGTCGTTATCGGTGAATGGAATAAGTGTGGATTCTTTAATAAAAAGTGTTTGATTTGTTATACATTGGATGGTAATATTTTCCTTAACTCGTGTTCTGTAATTTTCAGCGGTTTTATATTTAAAGATAGAAATACCTGCGCCTGTATCTATTAATATTTTGAATTTTTGCGTAGCGTCAAAAATATAGTATAAATTTTTAGAATTTACCGTAAGAAGAGGGTTTAACAGAAGTTCTGTTCTGGAAAGTTTAGATTGGGATTCATGTTGTCTAAATTCAGGGTTTGAATTTGGGAATTGATTTCGAAAATCGGGTCTGGAGACATTTCGTCTGGTGGGATATCGTAAGGGCTTTCTTGAAAATCCTGCTCTGGTTCGCAGTTTTCTGGATGGTTAGAATAATGATTTTGAAGTTCATTATCTTCTTGAAGAGTGTAATTTTCATGTGAAAATTCCTGGGAATTTCCGGAATAACCGTCGATGTAGATCGGGTTTGAGTTTACATGATGAGTTCGCTGCGGGTTTGGATTCATAAAATGTGGCTTAGGATAAGAGTTTGAAGATTTCATCGGTATTTGATTCGAGTTGTTGCTCATGTTGCTTTGTTGGAACCAATTAGAAGGTCGCTGTGGATATTGCGAAAAATTTGGTTTGACATGCTGATGCGTACTTCTACATTGATTTGAAGTATGGCCAATTTTATTACACAAAGTGCATTTGGGTTGCTGAAGAGGGGTTCGAATATTCGCAGAATGCGATTTAGGAGAATTTAATTTGACAGATTTTTGATTTTCAAAATATGAGAGTTGGAGTTCTCGACGAATCCTTGCTTGGGCTTCTAAAAGTGAAGTGGGATTACTAGCACGAATGAGTTGACCTAATCTAGGTTCTAAGCCTGTAAGAAGTGTATTAAGGGTCATAGTCTCAATTAAAGATATCTGAGCATCTTTTTGCTCTTTGGATCCTAATGTGGTGGATTTTTGAACACATGAATGCATTTTCGCATTTAGGACTTGAAGACGATTGAAAAATGTTAATGCTGATTCATTGGGCAATTGTTTAAGACGTTGAAGGTCATGAATTAGGGAAGGTAAATCTCTAGAATCACCAAAGTGTAGAGTTAATAGTTTCTTTATTTCTAGATATGAATCAGGATTCCTAGAATTAATTAATTGAGCTGCTTTACCGCGGAGCTTATTTTTAATGTGAATCACTAAAAGAATTTTTTGTTGCGTCGTTGCCATATTATAAGCACAATCACACGCGTTTATAAAATTTCCTAAAAAGATTTGGTCACCCTCAAATTCAGGTACGATGCAGAAAATTTCCGAAAGTTTATATGGTTCAACTTCCAGCATTGTACTAGGTTCGTCTGATTGAGTTGCCATTATTTTAGGTTTAAGAAAAAGCAAATAAATTTATAAGAAGTTCAAACACAATTATTTTTTGTTTTAAATATTGCCAAGTTAAACTTGGAGATTAAAATTTAATCAAAATAATTATCGCGGAACGATTCTACGTTGCGAAATTCAATAAATAGGTAATTTTCAACCTTGGGTAATCGAACGTAATAAATTCAACAATGTTGCGAATTCAAAATAAAACTATTCGTAACGATTCTTAACACTTACAGTACTATTTTCATTGCTGCCTTTCGAGACGGTTGATGGGTTTATCCTTGTTCCGGTACGATGGGCTGTCTTCGTTGTTCCCTAGATTTAGGGGTCGGAATCTGCCGCCACTAGTTAGAATACTCGTGTTCTAGCAACGTGAACAGATCCTACTCCGAATTCTTGCCTCTCGAAACGGTGATGGAAGGTTCCTTGTTCCGGCACGACTGGGCTGCGATGGTTCTTCTTTCCGTCTAAGGGATTGGAATCCGCCGTCACTAGTTAGAATACTCGTGTTCTAGCAACGTGAACGGATCCTACTGACTGCGCCAATTTTTATATTTCACTTTTCAAAAATAACTTTTTAAAAAATATATTTATTAACTTTAAATTAAAATAAAAATCAAAATGAAATTGGACGTAATAACCTCGTGACGAGAGAATGTTATTAGACCGTTAAAATCAAACTAAAAATGGACATAATAACCTCGTGATGAGAGAATGTTATCAGACCGTTAAAATACAACTAAAAATGGACATAATAACCTCGTGATGAGAGAATGTTATCAGACAATGTTTTACAATAGAAATTCGTATTTATAATAAATTTATGCTGACGTTGACAGGGTCGACGGCTGCGGATGTTGCGACATATCGTTGACACGACGTTTTCGCAATCGTTGCACTCTTGCAGGTCGGTGGCATTTAACCCATGTGGACAATAGGATTTCCGGATATAACATATATATATATATATATATATATATATATATATATATGTATATATATATATATATATATATATATATATATATATATATATATATATATATATATATATATATATATATATATATATATATATATATATATATATATATATATATATATATATATATATATATATATATATATATATATATATATATATATATATATATATATATATATATATATATATATATATATATATATATATATATATATATATATATATATATATATATATATATATATATATATATATATATATATATATATATATATATATATATATATATATATATATATATATATATATATATATATATATATATATATATATATATATATATATGATGACACTATATTCCGGGATATCATCCGTTCGCTCGTTGAACTCCGACTGGAATCCTGCATCCGACTGGAATCCTGCAAATCTTGCATCCGACTGGAATCCTGCAGACGTTTCGCCAAAATCTCACTTGGCATCTTCAATGCTCGCGTTCCGAAAACACTTCGAACACTCGGAACGCGAGCATTGAAGATGCCAAGTGAGATTTTGGCGAAACGTCTGCAGGATTCCAGTCGGATGCAAGATTTGCAGGATTCCAGTCGGATGCAGGATTCCAGTCGGAGTTCAACGAGCGAACGGATGATATCCCGGAATATAGTGTCATCACATTTTTCCATCCGTGAATCAATACGTGAGAATATATATATATATATATATATATATATATATATATATATATATATATATATATATATATATATATATATATATATATATATATATATATATATATATATATATATATATATATATATATATATATATGGGATTTGAGTTAGATGGTACAAATGAACTTATATTATTTTTAATTATTATTATGACGCAATAAATATTCAAAAATATGCTCTTCTACTTGAATAAACATGTTTAGTCTTTTTTTTGCATTGTGTTGTAGCAATGTCTATTTTCCATATCTTTTGGAGTCGTCGTAGCGGATTCGCATAAACACGATTTTTAACATATCCCCACAAATATAAATCTATCGTGGTGTTAAGTCGCATGATTGAGCGGGCCATCCAATGAATCCCACTTTTGTGGGTATTGATTACTTAAAGATTCTCGAACTTCTAGATGCTAATGCGGAAGAGCTTCATCTTCAATCAGTGGTTTTTTACACATTCAGTCCAAGCCTCTATTGCCTCTATAAAAGTGCAGAAGTTTACCTTCTGTTTAAAATCACGGTCTAGAAATTCGTGGTGTAGTTCGATATGGAAGATATCATATTTGACTTTTCTAGTGAGGCAATTAATGGAAGATTGGGATGTATCACATAAGCTAGGTACTTGGCAGCTACTGACCTAGAGATTATCTTAAAATAAAATTTCCAATTTTTTTTCCCCATTGTGTAATTCCGTATTACCGCTTTCCGTTTTTTATATTCAATACTACTACTAGCATCAAACTGTTCCATTAAACCCTGATAAGATTAACATACTTCCGTTAGCTTTCACGGCCGGTATCGCAATTAATGAGTTTTTCAGGACCGTTAGGCTGTGGGCTAAATTGTAGCACGACGACTGTTGCGGTACTGGTGCCGCTTGTCGAAGTCGTACTTGTGTTGGAACGCTCGGACGGACAGCGGACTGAGCGGATGTCTTTTCTTTAAGATGTTGTGCCAAATTTTAATCACTTGTAACCCTTCCTCTTTCTTGTTGAAATTGTCATTTCGATCACCTGTCGATGTAGTCTTGCATAATAGTGCTTCTCCGTGGACAATATGTCGTGATGTCATGACCCCAGTTCGAAAACACTAGTTTTATTTCATGAGTTTCTAAATGATTTAATTTCGATGGCAGGTATTCTGGATCGGATATTCTCGTCGCCCTGTCTAATAATGTTTTTATAAATCCCATTTTTTGTCTCAGATGGTGGTTTGACTCTTTCTGTATGTAGCGGTCGGTATGTGTGGGCTTTCGATATACTCTATGTTCCGATACCATGTTCTCGACTCTGTTTATCATTACGTCCAAGAATGGGAGTTGTTCATCTTGTTCTATATCCAATGCGGATTTTCGGGTGTATACTGTTGAAATGTCGGGGAAAATTTTCTAATTCACCTCCGTGATTCCGTAATTCCATATGTGTCACGTGTCATCAACGTACCGTAGCCAATGGCTAGGTGGTTATTTGGCAACTCCGTCTCTTTGTTCCACTAGAAATATGTGGTCGTGAGGCAATGTTGAAATAGTTTCGCTATATGATTAGGAAATTTTATCTGTGGGTGTTAGCCCAATGTCCTTAATAATTTCGATGAAATGTCTCTTACAAATGTCTCTTAAAGAAACACACACGAAGCCGTATGCGAACAACTCGGCCAGAACTAACACCCGCTCAGTCCGCCGTCCGTCAGAGCGTTACCACAACCGCCACCCGTACCGCAACATTCGTTGCGCTACAATCTAGGGTCCAGTAGCAGTAGCAAAACCAATAGATCACGGCTTAGTAGTTCGGAAGAACAGATTAATTCCAGATGAAATTGTCTAGTTGATATACGTCTATTAGGGTAGTTCGTCTTGTAAAGTCTTAGTGTCTGACTCCAATATATAAATCATATCAGTTAATTCAGCTTCAGAAACATACTCACTTAGTTTTCTTTTAATTTACTGACACCATAATAAATTTTATGAATTTTTTTACTCAGGCAACAAGTAAAAATTTGACAATGTCAAATAATGTTATAGCAAAAGTGTTTCACAGAAAGAAAAAATAAATAAATAAATAATAAAAGTATTAGGTTCTTGTAAAACTTTTGAGCCATTTAAGAAAAATGATTAAAATGTTTTGTTTATTTTGAACCCTGTAGTATTTAATTCAAATTTGGTGTGACAGTGTGAAAACTAGTATTTTTTAAGGAAAATTAATAGATTTACAAAACTAAGGGGTGTTTTTTTTTATGCATAGAACTTTAAGTTGCAATAAAACAACGATGGATTATTCGATTGACATGAATTTTATTTATCCGAAAGATAATCTTGTAGAATTACATTTTAAATATGATTTCTGGCATATGACCGCCACGGATGGCGCGGATGTAGTCCAACCTGGACGTCCAATTTTCGATGAATTTTTCCAACATTTGTGGCCGTATATCGGCAATAACCCGGCGAATGTTGTCTTCCAAATGGTCAAGCGTTTGTGGCTTATCCGTATACACCAATGATTTTACATAGCCCCACAGAAAGTAGTCTAGCGGTGTTGGAGGCCAATTCACAATGTCCAAAACGTGAAATTAGGCGGTCACCAAACGTGTCTTTCGATAAAACGACCAACCACATCTTCTGGACATCATGGTTATTCAATTCAGGAATGAAAGAGTTAGTAATCATAGCTCTATACCGATCACCATTGACTGTAACGTTCTGGCCATCATTGTTTTTGAAGAAGTACGGACCAATGATTCCACCAGCCCATAAAGCGCACCAAACAGTCAGTTTTTCTGGATGTAACGGTGTTTCGACATACACTTGAGGATTACCTTCGGTCCAAATGCGGCCGTTTTGTTTGTTGACGTAGCCATTCAAACTGAAGTGCGCTTCATCGCTAAACAAAATTCGCTTATGAAAATCGGGAACAACGGCAATCTCGTTTTGGGCCCATTCGTCGAATCTACGCCTTACTTGATTATCGTTTGGTTTCAATTATTGCACGAGTTGGATTTTGTAAGCACGTAAACCAAGATCCTTCCGCAAAATCTTCCATAAAGTGAATGGACACGGATCCAATTCCTGTGCTCGCTGGCGGATGGACTCATTCGGGTCTTCCTCAATGCTACGCCCTACAGCAGCAATAGCTTCTTCTGTATGCACCGTACGGCGTCTCTGGGGATGCGAGTTATCAATAAGAGTAAACGTGGTGCGAAAACGAATTAACTGCTCTGATGGACGATTTTGTCGACGATAAAATGGACGTAGTGCGCGATACGTATTCCGCACAGAACCATTATTTTCGAAATAAAATTGCACTATTTGCAAGCGTTGTTCAGGAGTGAGTCTATTTATGATGAATTGCCAAACCAAACTGAGAATAAATCACTTAACAGCTGTTAAATCGGTCCCCATCTTGAACAGTAATTCCAACTTAAAGTTCTATACATCGAAAAAAAACAAAGGTTAGTCTAGTATATAGCATTATTAATGGAATAGAATTTTAAAATGAATCTTTTCCTTTTTCGGTTTTTTGTGCTTCTTACAATTTTTACAACTTTAGTATTTATCATTTTCTCATAATTTTTTAAAGCAATGAGAAAATTAACTTTATCGAGGACTCACCCTTTATAGTGAACGGCTAAAATATGGCACAAATTTATTTCAAAATCAGGTATTGGATTTTTTTCTTGCGCATTTTTTACAGTACATGGAAAATATACAGGGTGGGTCAAAAAGTTGGTGTTGATACCAAGGTCCTTTTTTTAATATCCAGCTTCGTATTCTGCGTCAAATTTTACGCATATTTCATGTAACATACCTTATAAATATTTGAACTTCAAAGACATTCTGGATTTTCAAAATTCTTTAGCGAAAGTGCTCTAAAACAACATCATTGTTTATCTCAATAATTCTACCCACACCAAACCGAAATTGTTACATATGTAAAGAGTTCCACTCGGATAACGTATTATAAGTTTTTGAAAGAATTATAGTGGTGTTTACTAATTTTATTTGTTTAGTATTTGCGCCCCGTCATCAATAGCGAAACAACGTGAAATTATCTATAAACGAACAATATGTTTCTAGGCTCGCACTAAGCTGAACATTCATTCATTCGAGCCACCCTCGAATAACGACTTTTAAGTCCAAAGTTTTTGCACGAAATGCATTCGGAATGGATTAAGGAGGTTGCGTGTTTCCTATCCGCGGACTCAACGTTATTGAAAAGTTGAAATCTCAATCTCAACCTTCATCAGGAACGTTCACATGTTCCCAATACCAGACCGAACTCACATAATCGAAAACAACGGCCAGACCTTATTAAAGAACGCAAAAGCTAGGACGCGGAATGCAAGAAAAACAACCGTTCCCGATTTTGGAAGGGTAATTACTGACTGACTGACTTCTATTTTCTTGTTTTTTAGTCGAATTCTTCGCATCGGTTCAACATTGTTGAACTTTGCACCATTATGCCGTGTACTAGCTTAAGTTAATATATAGCTAATTTTTTTCTATAGAGGTTTGTTTTCATAAAAGAGGTAGACAAATTAACTAATAAAATGTAACCCATTTTAGCACATTTCAAGATGTATTCGGGACAGTTATTAAGAATCCTGCATAAATGGTGTGCCTATTTATTCGAAGTAAAAATATTTTAACTATTACTTTATTTGTACAAAATTACTTCATCTGAATTAGCAAAAATTCAGGTCTGGGGGCCGACTTTCGGCAGCGTCATTTCCGTAATTAAGTAACCGCATTTGAATGACGGTTTTCAAGAGAAGCAATGAAAGGAATAAAAAATTACGCATTTCGAATCGGTAAAAGCTAATTTATTTTATACGGAAACAACAAAAATATGCGTCCATGCGGTTTCGCTAGATTCATGTCTAAGCTTAGAATACATTTTTGGAGCTCCTCTGTACTGTAAATTTCCGTCCCATATCCTAAATAATTCTTAAGTATTGAAGGCATTAAGCTATATTTTTGAAAAAATTCAAGATTTATTGAAACATACACTGATTTTTATCGCATAATCCAAAAATTCTATATTATACAGGGGGTAAAATATTTTATTTTATTTTTTAAATTTTGGGCACAATATTCAGTGAAAATAGCGTAAATAACTGCGTATCAGCGACTTTCGTAAAAAGCCTTCTTTTCTATTTGGTGTTTTTCATAAGTAACTCTTGTAAGGATATAATTCTTGGTGGCGCTGCGGGAAAGGAATTTTACCTTCACTGAGCCCTTGGACTGCTCAGTTAAATGAGGGAAGGGCGTGCTTCGGATTTTCCCGATTGATGGAAATAAGGACAAACCCACCTTCCCGTTGTTTTAACTGCGGTGACTAATGAAGGCAAACTGGGAAGGAGAGAAAAACAAGAAAATTAATATAACAAGATTTATTAAAAGATAAAACCACCCTGTTAACCTGTTGACGTTGAAAAAAAAAGCATGTGTGATAAAACAACAAAATACTTACCCCAGGTGAGTAACAACCTCACCGCCGATTCCGATCGGGTGAAAGGCCCGGTGGTCGGCGCCGGTCCCACGAATTCTGGGGGGGACGAATCACACGTTTCCAAAGGTGAGCGAAGGAGCTCAGGAAGGGCAGAAGAGGTCAAAAGACTGCTGACTGATAAAGATAATACAGCAGCGTACAACTGAGAAGTTGTAGACGATCCGACAGTCAGGCGGTCCTCTCTAGAGAGAAGGCCAACAAAAGGCATGAAAATTCCACTTTCTGTAGAAGCAGATAATGTCTTTCTCACACCAAATAACGAAACAGATACCAAGAGGACACCAAAATCGGGCGAAGATCCTGACCCTTGGGATGAAGAAGAAATCAGCCCCATATTTAATATTTATGTCGAAAAAAGGGACACCAGTTTAATCATGCCTGCGGATGGCCAGAGCCCGCGCAAAAAAAAAGAAAAATGGACGAATGGGAGGATACCCAGGACACAAGCCGTGAGATGATCGAACTCCTAAAGACCGTGGATATATTAACGAAAAGAACCAACAAACTCAAAAAACAAGTTAAGGAGAGTACAAAAAACAAAACTGAAATAAAAGCTACCACAAGAGAAATTACAAACATTGTGGGAACATTAAATGGGAAAATGGCTATAGTTAAAGCAAGTTATAGCAAGCTAATGGCGAAGGTGGAGGAATGGGAAAAACACACCCAAAAAATGACTGCTCAAAACGACATAAGCGCATAAAAGACCAAATAGTTGCAAAACCATTGCTGTACAAGCCTGCGAAGAAGAAAATAAAAGAGAACTCCTCCAACTGAGTGAGGAAATCTTCAAAGCAAGCGAAAAGAAACTCGATGATAAAACAGGGTGGGTAGGACTTTCTAGTATAATTGACCACAAATGACCAGAGTGTTTACGTGCAATGTAGAAAATAGACCTGAGGCACTAAGGGACTCAAAAGGAAATATAGCGGTCATTTTAAATCCAAAAACAAGCTTATCAGGAGAACCAGCAGAGTATATTAAATCGAACTTCCCCGACATTACGACCCTCCTTGAAAAAAACCTCGAAGAGGGGAAAGTAGAATATATTAAAACACACACAGAGACGGTTATAACCAGAGACAAAAAGAGCGGGGGTTCCAGAATACTGTATGTGTTACCATACAAAATTAGCCCGGATGGTGTAAATGATGTCAGCAAATTGTATGACATCATTAATAAACTTTCTGAAGAAACCACAACACACGGGATAATGCAGCTGAAGCTGACTGCGGTTCGAAACCTGGAAAACGACTATCTAAGGAAGTGTACTGAATCGGCCTTTCGCAGGACTGATAAGATAGTCGAGGTAGTTACTTCGCAAACAAAGATGAAATTGAGACCCCAAACTGGTAACCATCAAACGGAGAAAATAATAATCAAATCAGAAGATAAGCAATATGCAGATATTCTTCGCACGATCAAAAGAAATATAGACCTTGACCAGGTAGGAGTCACGGTCAAAACCATTAAGAAAACATACCGAGGTGATGTAATGATGGAAGTTAGAGGTGACAAAAAGAAAGCAGACGCTCTTAAACATGCCCTACAAAGTATGAATGAAAACACCCAAGTCACTATTAAAAACACCGATGACATCGTGCACGTTACCGATATCGATGGCGAGATGGAGGAAAGCGAGGTAGCAAAAGCTATAAGGAAAAGCGCAGGAAGCGCAAATAATGCAGAAGTGAAAATACCGTCAATCAGACCAAACCGGGAGGCGGACAAACAGGCAGTTGCCTTGAAAAAAGGTTTTGCAAAAGATTTAATTAAAACAGGTACAGTAAGGATAGGATAGACACCATGCCGAGTTAGGGCTCACATAAGAATAATCAGACGCTACAGATGCTTGGAATTTGGACACCACATCAGAGATTGCAATGGAATAGACCAAACCAATACTTGCCCGAAGTGCGGTTAAAAAGATCACCTAGCAAAGCAGTGCAAAAATGCGGAATACTGCATAAAATTCAAAAAGGAAGGACACAGAGCTGATAACAGTAGATGCCCACAATATAGGAAACTACTTAAGGACAAAGCTAGAGAGAGAATTGGCAGCAGCAGAGGCAGATATGCCAGCACTGCCAGGGAAAACACACCAACAGAAAACGATCAAAATACTACAAATTAACGTGGAAAGGGCATACGCAGCCCAGGACATGATCTACGCCACCGCTATACAGCTGAACATCGACATCCTAATAGTGTGTGAACCAAACAAAAAGCGTGTTAAGGGAAATGATTGGCTCAAGGATGAAAGGACTAACGTGGCGGTTCTATGTTTGTCAAAAAATATTGTCAGTTCTGGACCACACAGTAGGAAAAGGATATATTATCTTGAATCTAAAAGAATGCCGCATTATATGTTGCTACATCTCGCCAAGTATTCCAATTAAAGAATACAAGTACGAAGTAGACAGCAACGGAACCATTGTAGCGGGCGATATAAATGCCAAATCAGCTCATTGGGGATCACCGAAAATTGATCAAAAGGGTGAGTACTGTTAAGAGTGGATCGCTGCAAGAAATCTGCTGGTGCACAATACGGGGTTCAAGCCTATCTTCGTCAGAGGACAGACAGAGTCTTACATTGATATAACCTTGTCAACGGAGAAAATAGCTGACAAAATAGATTGCTGGGATGTACTTGAACTGGAAACGCTAACAAAGCATAGATAAATCTCCTTTCAATTAAAGATCACAGTACCGAAAAACGAAAGCAAAATACAAAAGCCGAAGTGAACTGGGAGGTTTTTGGAGACACGTTTGATATCAATAGCCGAGGTAGATCTGAGGACAGCCAAGAAGACTGTACAAAATTGATACAGTAGGCGTATAGGAATAGCATAAACACCCTTAAATCAAACCCGAATGACCCATACTGGTGGAACGATACCATTGCTAAAAAAAAAGCGGAATGTAATAAGCTTAGGCGAATATTCCAGAGAAGCGCAAAAAGGACAAATGAAAAGGTCGAGAGCTCTAGGGAAGAGTATAAAGCATGCAAAAAGCAACTTTGTAAACTTATCAGAGAAGCCAAAAAGAAACACTGGACTGACATTTGTGAAGAGCTCGATAATAATGTGTGGGGAGACGCGTACAATATTGTAGCCAAAAGATTAAGCCAGTTAATTCCTTACGAGCTTCCTGTTGAAAAGAAAAGGCAGATTGTGAGTGATCTTTTCCCACCATCAGCCAACGACTGGGAGACGATAACTGCTGAGGCAAATGTCGACTTGATCACTGAAGACGAGGTGAAGAAAGCTGCCCAGAGCATGAAAAGCGGCAGGTCTCCGGGTCTGGACGGTATTCCTCCTGAAGCGATTAAGATAGTGGCAAACACTTCTACTGAATGGCTGATAGCGATTCTAAATAAGCTGCTGAGGCTCCAAGAATTCCCAAAACTGTGGAAAGTGACTAAAATAGCTCTGATCCTAAAGGCGGGCAAACCATTAGAACTAACAAGCTCATACAGACCCCTCTGTATGTTAGATACGCTAAGCAAACTGTTAGAAATACTCATCACAAATCGGCACCAGAAGGAACTAGGAACAATACGGATTTACAAAAGGCAAGTCCACGCTGCAGGCGCTGGAGGACATTATCGAGACAGCGAAGGAGTACGAAAACATGTGATGCGTTCTCCTAACAATTGATGTTAAGAATGCATTCAATTCGGCCAACCACGGACTAATTATCCAGGAACTAAAGATACAGAGAATATCAAAATACCTTGTGAACATCATATCAAGCTATCTGAAAGATAGAAAAATACTTATTGATAAAAATGAACCCATGGATGCTGAGGCCGGGGTTCCACAGGGTTCTGTTATGGGGCCGACATTGTGGAATGTCCTATATGACGGCGTATTAAACTTAGCACCTGGTGGTGACCTGGCGCTTGTTGTCGGCGCGGATTCTGACCAAATGCTCATGAGCAACACAAATGAGTGTCTGGAGAGAATAAGCTCTTGGATGAAAACGCACAAACTCATTTTAGCACCACACAAGACATGGACAGTCATTTTGAGGGGAAGACGTAAGCGAGATCACATAGCCTTCAACTTGGAAGGAGCTAGGGTGATCCCTTCTAAAACAGTGAAATACTTAGGCTTAACCATAGACAGCAGAGGAAGTTTCAGAAAACATATTGACTGTATGAAAGCAGAAGCAAAAATATCCAGCTTAGCCAGAATTCTGCCTAATGTAAGAGGACTCAAGAGCGAAAAAAGAGCAGCACTGTGCAGTGCTATGCACAACATTATTCTGTCTGATGCTCCGGTCTGGAGTGAAGTGCGAACAGTCAAGAAATACAAATTTCAGGTAGAAAGAACACAAAGAAAAATGCTTTTGCGTGTGACATCATTTTACAAAACTGTATTCCTAAAAGCACTGCAGATTGTTGCAGGAGTATAAACACAAAGGCGGAGACCAACAAAACAAAAAGGCTACTGCACGCGAAAAAGCACTGGACATCTGGCAACAAAGGTGGCAAAACGAGACTCTAAAGGCCCAATGGACCCAAAAGCTCATACCGAACCTGAAAATGTGGCTAGATTGCAACATCGTAGTAACGATTACTACTTAACACATTCCCTAACGCGCAAGAGTTTACGCTAAGAGATTTGGCAAGGACCACACGGACCGCTGCATATACTGCCCAACACACACTGTTCGAGTGTTCGAAATGGAGAGAGCTAAGGGAGGAAACATATGGCTGTGTGCTAGATCTACCGAAGATGGTGGAAAGCGCAGAAAATTGGCGAGTTGTGAAAGATATGGTAAGAAGAATTTTGAGCGAAAAAGAGAGAGACGAACTTGAAAGACAAAAACAAACAAGGCAGGAACAAGGATAAACAAACACTGCTGGTTGCACCTGAAGATATGTCGACGACGGGTCCGGGTGTAACGTTTGGAGCAACAGGGGGTTTTAGTGGGTAGTCCGAAACCTCGGAGAATCCCATACTACCACGACGCAAACCACCAAGCGCGTGATGTGCATAAAGCATTTCCTCCTCAAAAAAAAGTATAAGTGTTTTGGCCCTCTAGGCCACCGAAGCCGTTTCATTCCACCGAGTCTGCCAGAGCGGCAGCGTCTCTCCTCTCTGTCTTCGTTCAAATGATCTTCTGCGTTCTTTTGTCATAAGCTCTGTCAAGATCACGCACAGCGCTTCTGTGGATAAGGTTCTGCACGCGCTCGTCACTTGAAGAAGAGAGCATCTCTTATCTATCCTCGCCACGTCAGCCTAGATAGGGGCACCGTAAGTCACCAAAGACTATGCCACCCCAGTACTACCCTGCTGCAGCTACCTCGTCATCGCCGTAACCAACATTACAGCCTTCCTCATGGTAATACGGACGTGCTCCGCGATAATAGGATGGTCGTTCAATAATACCCCAAGATACTCGCCTGGATCACTTCCACCGTCTCTAGTTTAAGGCGGACTCCGTCTCACTTCGTTCTTGCTCAGAGGCCTATTAGCAATACAGTCGAGGTCTTCTGTGGGCCAAGCTCCAGATCATTCCAGTCCGCTATCATCCCAAGGGTCTTTTCCACTAAGCTGTGCTCACCGTAAGCGCTGGCCACACCAGTCTAGATAAGGATTCGGAAATCGCTTCGGGGGGCTTAATCAACTCCCCAGGCCCCCCGTTGAGGTCATAACTATGACCCTCTTAAGATATGCAGACAGCACTGTTCTGTTGGCAAACAATTCGGATGAACTTGGCCAGCTAATGGAATTGCTGTTCGTGATCGTAGATAAACAGCACAACAACCCCCCACATACAACAGAGAAAAGACAGTGTCAAATGGAAAACCATATCATATATCTGGGAGTATTAATAATAAATGATGCACGCAACAAATTAAGCGACGATATAAGATGGCAAAACGAGCAACAACAAGCTTAGAGAAAGCTTAGCGGGACAGGGCGCTCACATTTCCCGTTGCTCTGTATGGTGCTGAACCCTAGACTACCAAGGAACGAGACAAAAGGAAAATCGATGCCCTGGAAATATATTGCTGGAGACGAGTGCTGCGTGTACCCTGGACGACACGAAAAACAAATCAATCAATCCTAAATCAGATCATCATACTTTGTATATATATCAAGGTGCGATATTTTAGGAAAATAGCAGCTTTAATTTTTGAGAACGTACGTTTTACTCAAATTTGGCTGCGTTTAGGCTGATCTTCCAAAAAAAATAAACAAATAAAAAAAAAGCTATTGGTTATGATAAAATATATTTTTTGTTAAGCAGTCCGGTAAGGAAATACCAAAACAGAAATCGCTCCCTCTTTATAGACGAGAAGATTAATAGCGTCGGTTGAGTATTTATTTCTCGTTTTAATCCTGACTTTAAAGGGAAAAACTATTGGGTGTACCCTTTTGAACGCTACGCATTTTCAGACACGTTGATTGAGTGTTTTCGGAGCAGGTTTCAATAGAAAAACCTGTTTAAATCTATTTCAATCGAGTTACCTTAATTCTCTATGGAGTGTTTACATTGGTACGCCATTTGCAATTTGCATTCGAAAGGACCAGCTTTTGCAATTAGATGTACCGATTCGCGTCATTTTTGTTGCTAACTGCATTTTGGAGAGAAAGGATAATTTATCTTATGTATTTTACCCAAAAAGTCGGTTAATGGGTATGGGTAATATAATAATAATTAGCACTAACTTGGCATGGAGCATCGAGTGTAAATATGTTTCGAAACAGTTGGTGTCATGAACCATATAAGCCAAAACGTAATGAGAGGAGATCTTCAATCTTCAGATTAACCAAAGTTTAACTTCATAGTGGTGATTTTTTTTCATATAAATAATAAATATCTTTAATATACATGGTCTTTTCACAATAGCCGTTGATTGGTTCCGTGGCAACAAGTTGAAAAAACGCCACTTTAATTACAAGTTTGATTTGGCACGAGCAGAGCACAGGAAATTATAGTGTAATACAAAACCGACTGAAGAAATTTATCAACGTGTTGGACATTATCCTATATTTCATTGTATGTTAACTTTATACCAAATTTTAATTATTTACCGGATCTTTAACTATTTTCGAAATGTCCTGTGGTATACCAATACAAATACAATTCTTTCTAAACCAACATTTGTAATTGATTTTGTAATTGATTGATGTAGAACTTACCAACCAATCATTGGATGATCGAAAGAATGTAATTTGGATTGGTTATGATTTTATATATTTATTTACAACGGTATCAAACGTAAATCGAACGTGAAAATCCTAAGGTAATGGAAAACATCAAAACTTTTTATAACAACGGTATACGATGGAAATACTGGACAACCCCCTTTTCGCTTAAAGTGACACCTTAACATTAATAAAATAGACACGATAATTCAAATTATGTGAAAATCAACGCTAGTACTGGAGCTTTGCACAGCTACCCTATTTTGTGTTCACCGAAGTTGTAATTTTTTTTTTCAAAATATGCAGGATACTATTAAATTTTCTGGGAAAACCAAGTTAAAAATAGCAGATAATGGGGCACAGTATATGAAATCCAATTTATCTAAGTGTCCCCCCGCCCCCCCATAAAATGAGGATATATGATGCAACATAGCAACGAGATAAATAAATCTAGTTGCAAGGTCGAAGCAGCCCGACAAAAATTTTTAGGAAAAACAATAGCGTGCTGGAATTTTTAACGGCGACCGGCATATGTCCACTTCGGTAAAATTGTTTGCCTATGTAAATTTAAAATTTAAATTTTGGCGGTCGTGTGGGCCCCACATCAGTTTAGAAACTTTTCTTCTGCATTCGGAGTTTGCAATTCGTTTTTACGAATGGTTTAATGAATTAATTGCACTCGAGGGGTGTTTAGCTATGGAATTTGCTGTACAGGGTGACCCACATAAAATCCGGATATAATATAGAATATTTATTTCAGTTAAAAATTGTGCGTCTGTTAATCGATAGAACTTGCTGACGTTTCGTTGATCATCTTGTTGGTTTCCTTTGAAACAGTTTCAATTAAGCTCTGAACAACCGACCCCTTAGGAATCCAAAAGATTTTTAAATATTGACGATTTCAATTGCTTACGAAATATATTTGTATGAAATGGCCTATACCCATCTATCGTCTTAGATTTTCGGTTATTTCTTTGGTAGAAGAATTTTTGCATGTAAATTTTAGTTTTACCAAAATAAAATTTGCTGTCCGGTTTCGTGATTGTGTTCGGCAAGTGCTGATGAGTTATTTGTCGTAGTCTTAAGACTTTTTTATGTTCTTTGAGCCTAGTTGATATTCTTCATCCGGTCTCTCCAATGTATTCTCTGCTGCATATGAATTGAATACTGTAAACTCCTGGTATCTCAAGTAGTAATTTGGCAAGCGTGGGGTTGCTTTCATATTTGCCTTTGGAAGGTTGTGGTGAAGTGTTTTTTGTGAGGAAAACTTTAGTGCCATAAAGGCAAAAACTTACAAATATAAAAAAAGTATCTTTATATGATTTCACATTATGCTTTTTCCATTTTGTTGTTTTGTTTTTTTTAGATAACTACAACAACAGATGTTAAATAAAATGAGTTATTATATAATTCAATATAGTGTTTTAAAATATGAATAAGAACATTTTGCAATATTTATGAACTGTTTCCTAAGACAAATGGCTACAAATGGGTATTTGTTAGCTATTTTAAACAAAATCACCGTTTTGTGAACACCCTGATTGCTAGTAATATCTAGTGTTTTAAAATATTTAACTTCTATTTAGAAGTTTTAACAACTGTTATAAGGGATCGTTATCCAAAATATGTCACAGGGCGTTTGGTTTACTTTTAAAGTTGGACTATGTTCTTAAAAAAGTAAACACCTTACTTACATAAGTGCAACTTATATGGTTTAAGAACAAAAACATTTAGCATTTATATAACTAAAGTTCATTTTGTGCCCACATTTCGAAAGCTTCTCACTTTTTGCACATTGCGTCTGTGAGTGTCCACCCATCAACACCGTAGAACAGATCACTAAATACTCCTACATAGTAACGTAACAGTCGGATTCTAAGGGAAATATTTGAGTGTCTACTGGTAAAGATATATTTATGAAGGCTTGTCCGGCTTGGTTTATCCTACTGCTAATTTCGGATGTTAGATTCCATTTGTCATTCAAATTGCAGCACGCCCCACTTCATAATTTTTAACGGTCGCATTACCACCTTGAATCAACTGAGCTTTATTGACAACGAGCCATTTCGTTTTTGTAGTATTACGTCTGAGACCCCTGTAACTGCGACCAAAAGTTCTTGCAGGTCTATGTGGGTAGCAATTAATGCCGTGTTATAGTTAGTCATTTTTTTGAGTGTTCCATTTTTTTCCCAGGGTATCGTCTGTGCTCCTCGTGTATCGAGTGTTGCTGGTTTTTGCATTCAAACCTTCGCTGACCTTGAAACTCCCAGCTGCTGGAGATAATAAGGTAAATTTTTATGTTCTAGTATATTTATCGAAATGACTGTGGGAAGTATCCCTACTCTTTCGAGATCCCAGAGCTGCTTCAGCTCAAATGATTGCTGCAGGTTATATCTCACCTTATAGGCTTTCTGGATGTTTTCATCTACTGGAATAGTCATGTCAACAACTGTAAATGATCTTTTCTGTTTATTTAGTACCAAAATATCAGGCAATCATTGGCAATTTGATCTGGTGCTAAGGTATTTCCGTGGCAATGTGCAGCGAGACAGAACATAATGGTTGGTTCCAACAGATCCCAGCTAGCCTATAGTTTCAATTTCAATCAAATTTCATTTTGGTTGATTTGATAAGCGCAATTGTTGTTATTTGCAAGTTATTATGTTTTAAGTTTGTCTAATAAAGAACACCGAAATTCTAAGGTAGGTTTATCTCGTTTAGTAATTAAGGGAGTAAAGGGTCAAAAAAGTGTCATTTGTCAGTATATGAATATTAAATTCATATAATGCACATATTGTTTATAAGTATTTAAATTATAAAAAACTATTTACGATAACATTACTGAAACTCTAGTGGAGCAAATTAAAAATCCGTTAATAATTTATATTTTTTAATGCAAAATTTGTCTGCAGCTTCTCTAAATCCATCAAAGAGCGTGGAAGCTCTCATTGGAAGGACAGTGGAGTTAACTGGCATTCTAAGGTCAACCTTGCTTCGGTTCCTTGATAAAGATTCACTAGAAAAGAAGGAGTGATGTGACAAAGCCGTAATGAGAGTGTTTAGGAATGGTGATGCACAGTGGATTCGCATGGAAATATATGCGATTTACTGGCTGTCGTCAAACATTGCGCCGACAGACCCAACGATTTGCGTGAATGAAGATAAAAATATTTAACTCAAACTCATTAATTTGGGAGTTAAATTTTTTTATCTAACTTTATTTTGAATGTACCTGCACCTAGAGGGAAAAGAAGATCCATTTTGCACTGTAGCTCGAGGGACTACCAACAGGGCGTGGCAAGTAAACATTTTGGGGTAAAAAAATCCCTTCTTCCAAATATCGCACAATCCCACCAATCAGCGTAATAGTACATAGTACATACAACGATCAGCGTCAAAAAAGATGTATTGCAAGAGTTCCTTAGTAAACATGACTTTATTGTGAAGATACGTATAGAAGAAAACAACTATTTGAAGTTTTAAGAACCCATTCGTATGATAAAACTTATGTCGTAGAAAAAGTTATTAAAAAATCCGGTAATATACCCATCACATTACCACCTTATTATTACGATGTGAATGCTATAGAAATGATGTTTACCGAATTAGCAAATAAAGTTAGACAATAACACAAACCCACCTTATCACGTAATTAAAACTCAGTGTCACTTCATACTGGAGAGAAGTTGGAGGGAATGTGTTAATCATGCATTTGACATGGAAAATAGTTATAAAAAAACTTGATAAGATAAGAAAGGCAAGCTCTTCCTCTGCTAAAATATTTATTACAAAAAATTTATGAGCATTTGAATCCAATTGGAGTGAAGTTGGTGCAGTTATTAGGCTTGGAGGCTCCGCTGTACGAAATCCGACCCCAGGTCCAATCACTACAGCCGCCGTTGGCAGCGCACAAAATAAAGACAGGTACGCAATCGGTACCGCTGGTGGTAGCGGTTATCTCAGATATGTCCAACCCAGTGATGGGGATGTTGTTCTTGGGAGTACCGGTCGAACCGCCTCCCGCGTAATCTTCCTGCACGTTGATGATGTAATTGGTGATTCCTAAAAGGATCACAATGTCACCCCATCTTTCAGATAAATCAATGGTACCCACCTGTCATCTGGATGTTCCTGTAGGTGACGTTCTTTATAAAACCGGTACCACCGTCGGTGTGGGTTTTGACGTGGATACCGTTTCGAGAGTTCGACACCGACGAGTCTACGAAGGTGACGTTGCGAACCGTATTATCGGATCCGTTGTTCTGCCCGACGGACAAGCTGAGCCCGTGACCCCCAGAGCAGGTCAATTTCGAAAGATAGATATTGGCCCCTTGGTTCACGGCGACGCAATCGTCTTGGTTCTTGACGATTGCAGTCTCGATATTGATGTTGGTTGAATCAGAAATGTCGAAACCGTCGGTATTGTGACCCAATGCTTTCTGAAATCGTCCAACTGTAGAACGCAATACGGGATAAATTGCTAAAACTCACTGCGTCTCCTGCGGACACGTCGAGGGTCCAGTTTTGCAAAGTGGTACCCTCCGCACCATTGATCGATACGCATTGGTGCGGGCAGTTCAACAGGTTGACGTTTTTGAGGAGCGAGCCTCCTCTTGTCTGAATCCTAAGGAATTTGGGTTTGACCTTGCCTTTATCCCCTAAACCGTCCCAGTATTTGGCACCTTCGCCGTCGAATACCGAGTCTGTTGGATTTTTGGTAGTGACTACGTACCGCAGGTACAGAGAGGAATATACTTACTGGGGGCTTGGGTGACAGTGACATTGGTGCCTCTAATGACCACCAAGGGTCCCTTCCACTCGGAATACCCAAAAGTAATGGTTCCCGTAAGAGTTAACCTGGCGCCGCTGGTCAAACTGAGGTTCAAGGTCTAGTTGGCAGGCACGCTGATACTACCAATGCTAAGGTTCGTGCAGTTGGGCAACGCGTTGGCCACCTGGTCGTATGACGTCACCGTGCATGTGGCGTCCTGGGCCAAGACCATCCTGCCTAAGACGGAGAGGGATAGAAGTGCGGCGATTGGATACATCTCGAATACTCTTGCTGCGATAGTTTAGCGGTGCATATTTATAATTAAAACTGCGCTGATAAGTTGATATTACAAGTACTGCTCACGTCTAACGTAGTTTATTTTCGGCACGTGTGCAATAATTTTACTTTTCGCATATTTAAGTTCATGACAGTAATGTAAATAAAAAAAGTACCCGTAATGGTTTTCTAGATCTAATATTAGCTACTTGAAACACAAAGATTGCATTTGTTAAAAATTCAACTTATTTAATTGTCCGATATATGAACAACAATCAGCACTTTATAAGTGCAAAAACCATGTTATACAAAATGCGCACAAAGTCTATCGACAACTGATAGAGAGAGTAATTCTCAAATGACAGTGATATTTAATCTAATACTTCAAGCAAATACATTCAACTGAGACGCACAAAAGTTTGTACCATTAATAAAGGACGTCAACCATATCTCAGGAACCCTTAGCTCTATAACTTAAAAAAAATATTTGTAAGTAAATAGCCCAAGAGAAAAAACTGCCAATTATTTTCAAGTTCATAAAATGGCCGCTAGAAGGTGTAACCTCTACTATAAAATAGAATAAAGGAGTTATTTTTTTCTATTAGGTCAATTTAAAGGGGGGGGGGGCAAATATTGTTTTATAAAACCTTGAATAATTTTTTTTTGGCTAATCCGATTTCGACGAACTTAGTTTCATTTTAAAGAGTATTTATAGGGGCTTCGACTGGCAATTCAATATCACGTTATTAATTCTTTTACGAGTCTGCCGAAGGCGCTTCATTTCAAAAACTGCTATTTTTATAATTTTCTTGAAACTTTTAAATATAATGGTATAAGAATAAAAAAAACGAGATATAAATAAAAATGTGTTTATTAAAAATATTTTTCAACCGTAGTCTAGTAATACTACCACAGACGACAGACGTGACGTGGGATGCATGTATTTTTCACTAGAGTTAAATTTGATTTTGTCCTTCTTTGCCCATAATAATCGCCAATAATCAATAATAGTTAAAAAATGAGCTGTCAATATAATTTTTCTACTCCCGTCTGTAAAATACATAATTAGATACCGATCTAGTGTGCGGGAAGCGTCACTTTACCACATCAGTTGTATTTTCCACGGATCCGAGCCACTTCGGACATTTCCGAAATTTTACCGCACGTGTTTGGGAGCAATCGGATGATTTCGAAGATATTTCCCGCGCATTGAATTTAACGTTTGTCAATTCTGACGGCCTGTCAGTGAATGTATTCGTGTCGTTTGGCGAAAATGTACCCAAAAATTAAAGGTCCTAGAAAAAGTATAGTATGGAACACGTTCTGTAAACTTTTTGAGTCAGTCGTTTATTAAAAAATCGCTCCGCTCATGTCAGATAAATTCGTGAATCAAATGCCGTTTACCGCACTTGTTGCATAATATACTGTAAATTATATATTACATTTATTGTCAATATTGGAGGAAAGGGTAAAATAACTAAGTAGGCTTAGCTGTTGGCATGGTAACGACACGCCCAGACATCAATTCATTGAGGTATTTTCTAAATAATTCTTTTTTAATCTGGTATCCTCTCAATTATGTTTTATATATAAAAAAAATAAAAGTAGTATAGAACCTTTACTATAAATTATCATCCCGTCATAATATATCATCTCATGGTTATCTCTAATACTGCTTCTATTATACCAATGTAAAAAAATATTTTCAAATTAATTTTTATTTATTTCTGAGAGGGGAAAAACGATATTGCCATGCGGTATCGACTGATTGCTGTGTTTTTCTACGCCCTTTCATCCCCGCTAAAAATATTTATACTATTATAATTAAAATTTTCGAGAAAATCATAAAAGAATTAATATCGTAATAGTAACAAAGCAGTCGAAGCTCCTATAAATACTCTTTCAAACTAAATTAAGTTTCCTTATCTAGAGTAGATTATGCTAAAACAAACTTTGATATTAATTAATTTGGAATATTTTTGAAAATGGGGGGGGGTCTGTAAGTATTCTAAAAAAATAAAAAATCGCACTTGTAAGGGTCTACAAAAAACATCATTTTTCAAAAACTGTTTACGAGACCAAAAAAATTCTTGAACCATAAGAAGCAAAAAATACGGCTCTATAAACTTTTATTATATACAGGATGCACCGCAAATTCAAAAAAATGAAAAATGGGTAACCCTATTATTGAAAATTTTTTATAACTGAAAGACTATGATTCAGATCCCTCTTTCTTTGATATTGCGATATAGGCCGCATAGACTGCAAAAACTTTTGTATTTAAGGTTTTCACCAATTGTACAGGGTGTTGCCGATATCCCTGCTAAAAGAGAAATGTGCTAAGTATCCTAAATTTGCAGATATCAACTTCAAATTTTGCAGAGAAGTAAAAGTCCGTGTCCGCATTTAAACTGTAGAAATCGGGCGCAATCAAATTTTACCAAGTATTTTTTAAAAATAATTTAATTTTTTTTGGTAATTTTAACTTCCAGAAAAATATGTTTTCCTTCATCCGATTCTCAAAATTTTTTAACCCGCAGACGCAGGAAATCCAGTGCAATAACATTTATTTCGGGCATTTTTTGATTATATATAGGGTTTCCAAATTATAGGCAAAAATCAAAAAGACCTAGACCTAAAATTGTTCATTTAATTATTAGCCGCAAATCAAAAATCGTAAAAAATATGGTAAATTGGTTCAAAGGGTGTCACAGGCCGCATCAAGAGCTACAATTTTTGTATTTGCAGTTTCGGTCTATCACGTACGCTGTTCGGGATATTTGACAAAAACCATATTGAAATCGTTATTTCGGGGGCTGTCAAGCCACGATGACGTCATTAATTATTACGGCGCAATGCATGGTTTCAGAAAAAACTTACCACTTAATATTTTTAAAAAATTCTTGGACCAGGAAACGTGGAAGATCCAGTGCTATAACCTCTACTTCGAACTTTGTTTGAATCATATACAGGGTGTGTCGTTTATGGACAAAAAATCTAAAATATCCTACAAATTTCAATTTTTGTGGGTAAATTATTGGCGTTAAATGAAAAAGCTTTAAAGATGGGATAATTTTATTGGAACAGTATCGTAAACCTTGTCGTGAGAGAGTTTTAGGTTTCGTCAATTATCCAAGGCGCCAGAAATTTGAAAACATATCATTCGACAACGCAATTATTTGTGCAAATTTTAATATTTACCGATGTTTGCTGTGACTTTGAAGTTCGACGAGATGTGAAGGACATTTTATACAGGTGCATGCACAATTAAACTACATCGATTTTGTGAAAGTTACATAGTGGTCCGCGGGAGCACGATAGAAAAACAATGCGTCCCTTTACCACACGAAACCGCGAAGTTCTTTTCTTTTATAATAAAAAATTGCTTCGCCCTACGCGTTACGAACTTGCCGCGCCCACTGACGATTTTTTAAAAGCAATCTTGTTTAATGGGTACCCGGTACATATTCAAAACACATATGGCCAAAACTAACCAAAACTATAGTAGCAGCTCTTATTCCTGCCATTCCTGCAAACTTGTTGAAACTATTTTATACAAGAACATTTTAGCCCACATCTACTCCTGTCTAAGAGAAAAGCAACATCGCTTTTTATCTGAAAGGAAAAAGGAAATCGCAACAATCGAAAAAAACATTGAACTAATTTTTAATAAAATAGACAATGTCGCTTCGTATTTATCGCGCAGGAATTAATTTGTTGTTTACAAGGAAGTCGAATTTATGGATTACCTAGAGTTCTGCAAGGCCCCCCTCTTCTTTTTATCATTGATAAACGTTTTGCCAGGGACAGTTGAGGACTCGTATTTTTTGCTAATGATTTTAAATTGTATAGAGACATAAAGAACAAGAAAGACATACTTCCAAAAGGACTTACATAAAGTATACGAGTGATGGTGGCAAATCACTTATCATTCAACATCGAGAACTCCTTCTGCATGTCGATAGCTAGAAAAAAAAGTAAATTATTAATTGAGCTTTTTCCTCACAAAGACATTTATAAATTTAAGATCCTCGACGTAAAGGTTTATGGTTGGCAGAATAACGTATTCAATATTGTATTTAATTCCGTCTTTTTTGTAATCTGGTGAGAAATACCTAATTTTTAATATTTAACTTTTTAAGAAGCTTTAGAATTTCGAAAATGTTAGCAGCTTTGAAAAGTTTAGGCATATCCACTTTATAACCAGACACGAAAATATCTTCATTTTTTCTATTTAAAAATACATTACATTTTTTTGGGTCCTTGTTATTGTTCTCATTTTTCGCCATGTTGTTGACTTTGAGCATCATAGAATAAATTCGCGAATAATACTTAACTTTACCTTTACACGGGCACTATAGTTTATTATGGAATGATATTTTTTCACAGAATTTCTAAAGAATATCAAAAAAACATAACGATAAAAGTTAGTTGGATTCACTTATACTTCTAAAATATTATATTGCTATAAACAGACTGTTTCAAAACAAATGCCCAGAAATTAACCTGGGACTCCTTGTATAACATAAAGGCTAGTTTGCTAAATAAAAGTTTGGTCAAAATCTTTAGCTTGAAAACGGAAATGGATAAAACAATCATATATTAAGAATTGTAACTATTACCCCTATCATTCTGCTTAACTAAATTTAAGGAAAAAAATATGTTTTTATTTTATGTGTTATTTGGAAACTTTCTTATCAACTGATTTTTTTGTAATACTTATCATTTAGTGAGCTGCTGTCACTTCCTATTCCCATTTCCTTCCTTCCTATTTTTATTATGCTTTATTTGATATTGTTCAATTGGTTTAAATACCAAACACAAATAATTTAATTAAAATTTATTACCCACTAATTTAATTGTTCAATAATAAAAGTTTTAATTCAATAACCCCACAATAACCCCGTGCACTAAATTATAAATTCAATTTATCAATTCTGCTTACTGGTTGATATAAAAGAATAAGAAAAACTGCATAATTTGGGAGCATAAAGAATTGACAAAAAAAAATAGTTTTATATCGGTAAACGGTGTAGAATGTTGAATGAAATTCAACATGAAATTTTATTGATCATAAACTTTATGCGAGATAAAAGATGGCAAGAATTTTTATTGGATGTTTGTTATCACCATATTGTTCGATAAAAGACAGCTATTACGATCTTCTATTAAACATTCCTTACTACGAATTGACGTGCAGACATACAAGTGCACTTAAATGTATGTCCATGTATCGTTGATATTAGCGCGTCTTTCCTTGTTTTAAAGCGATAAATAAAAGTTTCATGTAGAAATATTATACGTCGGTTAAAAGTTTCGGATCAGTATATAAAAATATAAACCGCAGGTGAATTAACGTAAAAATTTTTGATATATAATAATATCTGTTAAGTCCAACTTTTCTATACCCTATTTCTTAATTTTTCAAAAACTTATGTGGGAAAACGTAAATTTTGTTTTTTTGCTCATACTATTCACAACGTCAAGACCTAAAATAAAATAAACTTTCTTAAAAAGCATGTTCATTTAAAACACCAAACAACGAAGTATGGGTTATAAAAAAATGTATATATATATATATATATATATATATATATATATATATATATATATATATATATATATATATATATATATATATATTGGATGGGCCCGCCCTTCCTCGGACCAGGGAGCTGCTTAGACTGACCAGGAGGGAGTGTAGAGCACTAACAGGGGCCTACACAGGACATTGCAGGCTTAGGAGGCATCTCTGCTTGCTAGGCATTGGAGACGACCCGGAGTGTAGGTGGTGCATGGAAGGGGAGGAGACCCCGTATCATCTGCTCACCGAGTGCCCTGCCTTGACATGGGCAAGATTGGGAGTCTTCGGAACGGCCCTGATCGATCCGGACTCAGTGCACGGTATTGGGCTAAAGGAGTTGCTGACCTTCTACAGGAGGGGCGGCATTCTGAACGCCCTCTAGAGCGGCCTGGGGGCACAATGGGCCCATCTGGTGGCCTAAGTGCTTGGACGCCCGCGAGGGCGCCCCCCTTTAATACCAATACCAATATATATATATATATATATATATATATATATATATATATATATATATATATATATATATATATGATGACACTATATTCCGGGATATCATCCGTTCGCTCGTTGAACTCCGACTGGAATCCTGCATCCGACTGGAATCCTGCAAATCTTGCATCCGACTGGAATCCTGCAGACGTTTCGCCAAAATCTCACTTGGCATCTTCAATGCTCGCGCTCCGAAAACACTTCGAACACTCGTATATATATATATATATATATATATATATATATATATATATATATATATATATATATATATATATATATATATATATATATATATATATATATATATATATATATATATATATATATATATATATATATATTCTCACGTATTGATTCACGGATGGAAAAATGTGATGACACTATATTCAGGGATATCATCCGTTCGCTCGTTGAACTCCGACTGGAATCCTGCATCCGACTGCAATCCTGCAAATCTTGCATCCGACTGGAATCCTGCAGACGTTTCGCCAAAATCTCACTTGGCATCTTCAATGCTCGCGCTCCGAAAACAGTGTTCGAAGTGTTTTCGGAGCGCGAGCATTGAAGATGCCAAGTGAGATTTTGGCGAAACGTCTGCAGGATTCCAGTCGGATGCAGGATTCCAGTCGGAGTTCAACGAACGAACGGATGATATCCCGGAGTATAGTGTCATCACATTTTTCCATCCGTGAATCAATATATTAATATATATATATATATATATATATATATATATATATATATATATATATATATATATATATATATATATATATATATATATATATATATATATCGAATCGACATTGCGGAGAGGGTCACTTTAATACTGATTGATTATGGAATGTTAAGCGTCTCATTTTTAGTTCTTCATCGTAGCCTTCCCGAAAAGAACATTTCACAATTCACAGAAGTTTGTTGAAAGTTATTACACGAAGAGCCAAAGTCATGATCATCGGCAGATGCAAAAATAGTCAACCGAAGAAGCGAATTGTAGCAGGATATGAAGTGATCTATTCTTTTAACTATTCAGCTCAATTTTCACCAACGGTGGAGAGTGCGTAGAAGAAGACGCCTTTTAATTACCACATACGCTGCTACTTACTGCTTTTAAAAAGTCGGACTCACAACGTATAAGGGCTTTTGAAATGTGGATCTATCATACAATGCATTGCAAAGCCTGAATGGAACACTACAAATATCACAATATTGACAAAACTGAACATTACCACTAGACTTGAAACAATTATTGATCAAAACATATTAAGATATTTTGGACATATCGCCACATAAAGCTACGGTTTTTAAAAAATTTTATGGGGACCCTTCAATCATATTAAGCAGCTTGGAGACTTTTGCAAAACTTATATACGTGTCTTGTAGTAAGATCGGAAAGCAAAGTAACTGGAAAATTAGTGGAAAACTATTGATGTTCAAATGTCACATGTCAATTATTCAAACATAACCTCAATTTAGAAGTTTAGAATTAAACCAAACATGCCTTTTAAAATTGTGCAAACCCCAGTAGTTGGGAAAATAGTACCGTTTTTTAGACGCATGAGAGTCCAGATTTCGTAGTTGGTGTAGAATAGTTATTAGCTGGTTTAAAATTGTTGAGGGTTTTATGGAATAAGCTATAAAACCCCAAGAGTAGAAGTATTGTAATAAGGTTTTTTGGAACGTTTTAAAACTTGAAGAAAAACTGAGGTATCCTACTCCAAAGGTTTGTAACACTAATGGTTTTCTTATAAATTATAAAAACTTATAAATATCCGTTACCAAATAATAACTTTGCAAACTTTGTCTAAAATTGCATGTTTTTCCTTCACCCCTTCACCCCCTTTCTTGCGGTACATGTTTCATGGGCCAAGCGGTACTTTATTCCCCAAATGAATATCGAAAACATTAAATCGAATCATATTTGGTCACGTATCAAACTCGATGGCCGTCGACCGTTATCTAGCAAACAAATAAGAAAAAAGAAACGTTCATACACAAAAACGCTTTTAGAAGTTTATTTTGAAACAGACGGAGGGGTCTTTCGCACCCGGCACGTCGTACAATTTCTGTTATCTGAGAATTCGTAAGTCCCTCAGCAGCAATCAACAGGATATGTTATTACACCTAAAGTCCCACGGAGACGCACGTTGAACTTTTTCGCAGTTTGTTTGCAGGAAGGCGAGCTTCGCTAAAAAATAAAAAAGGGATTTGTTCTTTCTTTCTTAAAATATTCCAAGCCCTCTGTACATTATAATTACCATAAACTTAATAGCAACTACACAATGATGGAAAGAAAAAATATATTTGGCAACAAAATTTCAAAATTATAATTCTAGAGAGAAGTGGAGTAAATTTTTTTAAAAATATTATAAAATCAAACATATAACTCTAACTAATTGTAATAATAATGTTGATCATATTAATATTTGTTGTATTTACTCTACTGCCTCTAATAGCTTGCCCTACCAAGAACTTCTTAACTTTTATGAAAATATTGATGAACAATTGAAATTTAGTTAATGTCATAATCTCATGGAGTTGTGCTTTATATCATCAACACTATCAACGGGAATAGATGGTATTGCAACTTTGTTGCCCCACAATTGTACGCAATATTTTCCACTTAATTAATGAGTGTCTCCTCATATTTTCCTGTACGGTGTAAAGAAGTTTTCTCTTTAAAGAAAGTAAGTGCATTTCTTGATATTTACATTTTTTAATCACGAGAAAATCGGGTTTTAGATCTGGTTATAGTTGTGATGTTATGATGATAATAAAATTACTGCCTTAGTTTACTTGATTTTAACAAACGTGATAAATCATGAAATACTTATTTCAATTCTTCGTCACATAGGATTCAGTGAAGTGTTTTGCTAATTCGAATTATACTTTTTAAATGACAATCCAGGTTTACAATATCATTACAGTTATGTGAAAATCATATTGATGCGGAAGACGTTGTACTTTTCTTTTTTTGATAATTGATAATAATAACAGATTTTGTTTCTGTTACTTAACATGTGTGTATTTAATCTTAATAAGTCATCAATGATGATATTTGGAAACGACATTCAAATTGATAATATTAAAAGCAATTTAAAATTCTATATCTCTCTTTTGATTTTTCGTAGCAGTCGCAAACGTTGGCATTTGGCATTTCCACCCTTCAATTATATTTGAACTAAGTGTTCAAAAAGTTCAAAAACTCTTGTCTTAGACTGGTTTATGGAGTTAGACGAATAACTCATATTTCACCACATCTGATTGACTCAGGCTGATTCAATATGTTTAATCAATATAAACTTCATTATTGCAAAACCATTCAATGTGCGACACCGCTTTATCTGTACATAAAGTTATTCCACGCCATCGAAATAAGCGTTTGAAAAAGTCCTTCTCATACCAATACGGAAAAATGAGTTTTAAAATTGCCTTTTGGGTGAGCAAGATTTCATCTTCGATTGTACCAAATCATAACATTACTTAGATACTTGTCCTTAATTCCCTCCAACTCTCAGCGTTGTCTGTTTCCCTGTCTGCCTGTTAATTTTATGTTAAATTTTGGGCTGTAACAGTATTTGGCAGTGCTGTGAGTTTTGTACTCCTTTGCTACCAAATTTAATTAGAGATATAATTTTCTCAATGATGTTAGTTAAGGCAACAAGGATAAAACAGACAAGTTCAGTTGGTTAGATCGTTTGGCACCTGTCAGATGAACTTTGAGCTGTCAATAGATTTATCTCGAAGTTCTAATCAATGAATAAATTTAGTCATCGGTTAAACTCTAGTTTAATTGTTTTGTTTGAACATTTTCTTGTTATTTTGAGTTTTGTTGAGTTTGCTTTTATGTATTTTTCATATAATATTATCACAGCCCATGGGTGCGTGGTTTCCGAGGTTGAGCTCTAGACAAAAATTCGCTATACAAAAGACTAATTTCATTGGCTACTAAACTTACCTGGCAATATCACACACACAAATATCAAGTTCATAAATACTCTATCTTTTTTGAAATATTTTTGCACACAATTCTCAGAAAAAAATGTCTGAGAATGCTTTCAAAGACTTCACAAAACCGTTCAAGCTAAAAAAAAACTATTAACTCAATGAAACCACGTTTCTAATGTCTACTTAAAGGAGGAATAATTTTATCTTTTTAGGGACAAACTTCTGTGAATTGTGAAATGTTCTTTTCGGGAAGGCTACGATGAAGAACTAAAAATGAGACGCTTAACATTCCATAATCAATCAGTATTAAAGTGACCCTCTCCGCAATGTCGATTCGATATATATATATATATATATATATATATATATATATATATATATATATATATATATATATATATATATATATATATATATATCGAATCGACATTGCGGAGAGGGTCACTTTAATACTGATTGATTATGGAATGTTAAGCGTCTCATTTTTAGTTCTTCATCGTAGCCTTCCCGAAAAGAACATTTCACAATTCACAGAAGTTTGTCCCTAAAAAGATAAAATTATTCCTCCTTTAAGTAGACATTAGAAACGTGGTTTCATTGAGTTAATAGTTTTTTTTTAGCTTGAACGGTTTTGTGAAGTCTTTGAAAGCATTCTCAGACATTTTTTTCTGAGAATTGTGTGCAAAAATATTTCAAAAAAGATAGAGTATTTATGAACTTGATATTTGTGTGTGTGATATTGCCAGGTAAGTTTAGTAGCCAATGAAATTAGTCTTTTGTATAGCGAATTTTTGTCTAGAGCTCAACCTCGGAAACCACGCACCCATGGGCTGTGATAATATTATATGAAAAATACATAAAAGCAAACTCAACAAAACTCAAAATAACAAGAAAATGTTCAAACAAAACAATTAAACTAGAGTTTAACCGATGACTAAATTTATTCATTGATTAGAACTTCGAGATAAATCTATTGACAGCTCAAAGTTCATCTGACAGGTGCCAAACGATCTAACCAACTGAACTTGTCTGTTTTATCCTTGTTGCCTTAACTAACATCATTGAGAAAATTATATCTCTAATTAAATTTGGTAGCAAAGGAGTACAAAACTCACAGCACTGCCAAATACTGTTACAGCCCAAAATTTAACATAAAATTAACAGGCAGACAGGGAAACAGACAACGCTGAGAGTTGGAGGGAATTAAGGACAAGTATCTAAGTAATGTTATGATTTGGTACAATCGAAGATGAAATCTTGCTCACCCAAAAGGCAATTTTAAAACTCATTTTTCCGTATTGGTATGAGAAGGACTTTTTCAAACGCTTATTTCGATGGCGTGGAATAACTTTATGTACAGATAAAGCGGTGTCGCACATTGAATGGTTTTGCAATAATGAAGTTTATATTGATTAAACATATTGAATCAGCCTGAGTCAATCAGATGTGGTGAAATATGAGTTATTCGTCTAACTCCATAAACCAGTCTAAGACAAGAGTTTTTGAACTTTTTGAACACTTAGTTCAAATATAATTGAAGGGTGGAAATGCCAAATGCCAACGTTTGCGACTGCTACGAAAAATCAAAAGAGAGATATAGAATTTTAAATTGCTTTTAATATTATCAATTTGAATGTCGTTTCCAAATATCATCATTGATGACTTATTAAGATTAAATACACACATGTTAAGTAACAGAAACAAAATCTGTTATTATTATCAATTATCAAAAAAAGAAAAGTACAACGTCTTCCGCATCAATATGATTTTCACATAACTGTAATGATATTGTAAACCTGGATTGTCATTTAAAAAGTATAATTCGAATTAGCAAAACACTTCACTGAATCCTATGTGACGAAGAATTGAAATAAGTATTTCATGATTTATCACGTTTGTTAAAATCAAGTAAACTAAGGCAGTAATTTTATTATCATCATAACATCACAACTATAACCAGATCTAAAACCCGATTTTCTCGTGATTAAAAAATGTAAATATCAAGAAATGCACTTACTTTCTTTAAAGAGAAAACTTCTTTACACCGTACAGGAAAATATGAGGAGACACTCATTAATTAAGTGGAAAATATTGCGTACAATTGTGGGGCAACAAAGTTGCAATACCATCTATTCCCGTTGATAGTGTTGATGATATAAAGCACAACTCCATGAGATTATGACATTAACTAAATTTCAATTGTTCATCAATATTTTCATAAAAGTTAAGAAGTTCTTGGTAGGGCAAGCTATTAGAGGCAGTAGAGTAAATACAACAAATATTAATATGATCAACATTATTATTACAATTAGTTAGAGTTATATGTTTGATTTTATAATATTTTTAAAAAAATTTACTCCACTTCTCTCTAGAATTATAATTTTGAAATTTTGTTGCCAAATATATTTTTTCTTTCCATCATTGTGTAGTTGCTATTAAGTTTATGGTAATTATAATGTACAGAGGGCTTGGAATATTTTAAGAAAGAAAGAACAAATCCCTTTTTTATTTTTTAGCGAAGCTCGCCTTCCTGCAAACAAACTGCGAAAAAGTTCAACGTGCGTCTCCGTGGGACTTTAGGTGTAATAACATATCCTGTTGATTGCTGCTGAGGGACTTACGAATTCTCAGATAACAGAAATTGTACGACGTGCCGGGTGCGAAAGACCCCTCCGTCTGTTTCAAAATAAACTTCTAAAAGCGTTTTTGTGTATGAACGTTTCTTTTTTCTTATTTGTTTGCTAGATAACGGTCGACGGCCATCGAGTTTGATACGTGACCAAATATGATTCGATTTAATGTTTTCGATATTCATTTGGGGAATAAAGTACCGCTTGGCCCATGAAACATGTACCGCAAGAAAGGGGGTGAAGGGGTGAAGGAAAAACATGCAATTTTAGACAAAGTTTGCAAAGTTATTATTTGGTAACGGATATTTATAAGTTTTTATAATTTATAAGAAAACCATTAGTGTTACAAACCTTTGGAGTAGGATACCTCAGTTTTTCTTCAAGTTTTAAAACGTTCCAAAAAACCTTATTACAATACTTCTACTCTTGGGGTTTTATAGCTTATTCCATAAAACCCTCAACAATTTTAAACCAGCTAATAACTATTCTACACCAACTACGAAATCTGGACTCTCATGCGTCTAAAAAACGGTACTATTTTCCCAACTACTGGGGTTTGCACAATTTTAAAAGGCATGTTTGGTTTAATTCTAAACTTCTAAATTGAGGTTATGTTTGAATAATTGACATGTGACATTTGAACATCAATAGTTTTCCACTAATTTTCCAGTTACTTTGCTTTCCGATCTTACTACAAGACACGTATATAAGTTTTGCAAAAGTCTCCAAGCTGCTTAATATGATTGAAGGGTCCCCATAAAATTTTTTAAAAACCGTAGCTTTATGTGGCGATATGTCCAAAATATCTTAATATGTTTTGATCAATAATTGTTTCAAGTCTAGTGGTAATGTTCAGTTTTGTCAATATTGTGATATTTGTAGTGTTCCATTCAGGCTTTGCAATGCATTGTATGATAGATCCACATTTCAAAAGCCCTTATACGTTGTGAGTCCGACTTTTTAAAAGCAGTAAGTAGCAGCGTATGTGGTAATTAAAAGGCGTCTTCTTCTACGCACTCTCCACCGTTGGTGAAAATTGAGCTGAATAGTTAAAAGAATAGATCACTTCATATCCTGCTACAATTCGCTTCTTCGGTTGACTATTTTTGCATCTGCCGATGATCATGACTTTGGCTCTTCGTGTAATAACTTTCAATAAATATCCTCTATGTTCGAGTTCATTTAAGGACGCTAATATTAAGGTATCGTCAGCATAGCGAAGATTGCTCATTTGTTTTCCTCAAGAATTTTAATATAATCGAATAAGATTTGATGTACGGTTTCATGTTCGTCTTCGGGAACTGCTGATGATGTAATTTCTCGCAGCCTAAAGTCTCTTTCATGTTGTTTTATCCTAGTTGATATGTTTCTAATGTATTATGTGCCTATATTTATAGACTGCTGTAAACTTTTGATATGTGGTCAGTGATGTTTTGAATGTAAGTAAGGACCTAGTGGGATTGCTGCTAGATTCCTCCTTCATCAATTGCTGATAAATCCAAATTGCTGACGTTTCGCCGATCATCCTGTTGACTTAACTGAACTTAACTGAAACTGAAAAACTGCTTTAGCTTGAGTGAAACTGACTCTGAAAACCTTTTTTAGCTTAACTGAAACTGAAAAACTGTTTTAGTTTCAGTTAAGCTCTGAAAAAGCAAACTGAATAATTGATGCAAGCAAGATTTGTAATTAGTAGCGGAAAGTTAATTTTAAGTTTTTTTAAATGATTCAAAGATATATAATAATTAAACCATTAAGTTTTAATAACATTTTCTATGACCATTGAATTATCACAATAAAATAAATCAGTTGCCTCAAAGAAAAATGAAATAATCAGGTTAACAAAGATGTTTCGACTAGCATGAAAGTTGTCTCTTGTCATATTTCTTAAAAGTGTGTACAAACCTCTTTTACCCCTTTTTAAATGTTAATCGGGTTTCCCTTCCTACTGCTTGCTTTTGGTTACCCAAATTTGTAGTTTGTAATTTATTAAATATTAACCGGTGCTGCTTTGCAATTCGTGGGCGTACAGTGTCCATAAATCTTCCTGTTTGTCACGAGAAATGGATACAGGAAAGAGTTTTAAGGATTTCGGAGTAAAAAATGTCTCATTCCCGAATCACCCTCCTTACAATTTCGCCCACTCGAAATCGTTTAAATGGAATCTCAGGAAGTTCTTTTTTCTTAAATTAATCAATCAAGTTACATTTCTTTTTAAATTAAAATCAGACTTATTCATATAAATCGCCCAATTTTTGTAATCATTAATATGAAAATAAATAATCACAATAAATTTAATTATACAGGGTGTTTTAAAAGTCATCGACAACATTTTGTGAATTTTGCGAGTTTTTCTATTTTTGCAAGAAGATTTTCCGTTGGGTTTGGGTAAACAACGAAAAATGACAAGGATTTAATATTTTCTTCAAAATCGATCTTAAATAATTTCCTAAAAAACAACAAAAATATCTGTTTTGTTGAGCATTATATGCCCTTAAAGAATCAATATTGTTCTTTTGTGTATATTGAGGTGTTTGTTTTCTTCATTTGTTGTCTTGATTTCTTGGAAATGGCTCGCATGATGAAAATTTTGAATGAGAGAAAATTCAGTTTCCTACAATAATATTCAGATGAATCGTGTGGCTAATGTGACGAAATAATGAGATTAGGGCAAAAAAATTGACCATACAAATGATGATTCCCATTAAATACAGTGTTGTGAAGATACCTCTATATTTTGGCTATGTAAATAAATATAGATTTCAAGTCTTGCATAATTGATGGTTCACATATCTGAAGATGCTAAACTGCGAATCCACAAACAGGATCAATTTTCGATATTTTACTTATCGTAAGGGAAATCGGAAAAAGTTATTTTCACATTATTCCAAATACTATGACATAATTCGCATTTTTAGTTTTTTTCGTTACTTTCGTTAATGTACAACATTATTAAAATTTGCTATTTTTATTCATTGTGCCATTGGAAGAAAAATCTCAACAATATGCTCAATTTACTGGCGTAGTTCATGTAATTTAAAATCTTCAGTTCAATAAATAACACCAACACCAAGGAATAATTACGTCATTATAAGAAAGCAATATTTTTACTGGGTCAATAATTTAATTTAAGAACATAATTAAACCAACAATTTTCATAGTACAAATGACAATTTATCAAATGTCATCTAGCTCGACTAGTTTAGTTACATTTTTCAATTCTGTCAGGATACTATTTTGCTAAGAGACTTGTATTATTTTTTCACAAAATTCATTTCGATTTCTGGGCCGTTTTTTTATCACCCATTAAAAATAAAAATCGAGAGGTGTAATATGAGGGGACCTCTATCTACTTGGAATACATAAGCTATCGCACATTGAGATGAATATTTTCTATAGTATTCAATAATTTCAGATCAAAAAACTTAATTAAACGACCAATGGTGTGGGATTTTGGTCCCCCAAAATCCCACACCATTGACTGATTCTTACAATACATAATCCAGTGGGGATTGACATAACATAACCTTTTTTTGGTTTATAGGGCTCGATTTTGTAATGATTTGATGATTCACCTTCTGATTTCATCATTGCTAATATTTAGCTGAGGTGCGTGGATTTGCTCAATTTCCGCCAGTATATCGTTATCCTCAGAATACATATATTAGCCCAGTTTGGCCGTTCTGATGGATTTAAATAACACTGCCAGTTTAATTAAAAAGTGCATTTATAGCGGCTGCTTTTCAATGTGTAATTAGAGTAAGTACTCCTGTTAAATTCTGAAGCAAGGATCGGATTATTTCGATTTAATTAATTAATTAATTTTAAAAAACTAACAATACGAATTTTGTCAAAAAATGTGGTATGTGAAGTTATAATAATATTCGGATTAACTTTCTCAAATAACTTATTCCCATATTTATAACGCGATGCAAAATATCAACTATTAGCCTGTATTACTGTGCAAAATATCAAATCTGTATTAATTTATATAAGCAAAATATAGGAGTGTCTGCGGTTTTTATTATTTCGTTAATTTTTTCAATAAATTTCACAGTTTTTAAATCGTTGTTCACCATGAGGATACTCTGACTGTGTACTTTAAAGAACAGAAGAGCTAATACAAAGCCTTGTACATATAAATAATAATTCTCAAATTTTACTAACTTTTTTTTTCAAAACAACTTTATCATTATCATTAGCCAAGTCTAGCTTTAAGCACACAGTAATGCATCTTGCCATACACTATTCAAACCTTATTGAAAATCAAACGGAATATTACCGTGGACATACTTTTTCTTGTAATAAGTATTACAACAAAAGCACACAGGCAAGTTATAACACTTTCAAGAAGTATATCAAAATACATAAAACTAAAAAACTTCGACCATCATTTTAAAATATAAAGGATGTTTTCTAAATTATTGTCAGTAATTAAGGGGGCGATTTTTGGGTCCATTTTAAAAAGAAAACGTCTTAACTTTGGAGATACAGGGTAGTAGTTTCAAAAATAAAATAATATGTATAATACCACTTTAGATATTTTAGTAAAATTTGGCGCACATGTAATATGTATCGAGAGGCATTATTTAGTGTACCACAATATTTGCAGAATACACTAGTGGCGGGCGTACGGAATTTCACAGGTCTCTTTTGGCAGACATTGAGGGTGGCTACTGATTTCCCTTAAAATAAAAAATATTCTTACAATCTCTAATCATTTCTAAAAAAATTTAGTTCATTGATTTTTTTTATTAAGCTGTACGGTTTGAGAGAGATGACAGCATGGAGAGAAGTTATTGTCATTATTATTTCCTACTTAAGTACTTGGCTATCTGTTTTATTAAAATACTTCAAATAATTAGTACTGAAAGTATACTTTAAAGACTGCGCGGTCATATGAGGAACAGAGCTGAAGCGTGTATTTTTTATTGTTGTTGTTATTAATTTATTAACAGACATTTTTGTTAAAAATTGTTAATAGCATGTGTTTTTTTTAAAGGATCGTTTATTATTTATCTTGTAGTTAGAATCTGATGTTATTTCATTAAAAGTGTAAAAGCAAAAAGAACATAAAATATACTTTTTACAAAACTTCTGGATTCCACCTGCGTCGGTTTTTGCTGAGTTGAACTTGCTGACGTTTCGCCGTTCATTCTGTTGACTTTTTCAGTACCTGTTTATATATTGCTTGAGGAGAGCGGAACTAAATGAGGAGCGTAAAAACCGTCTCGGATGATAGATTACCATATTGGTGACAGGTAAGGACTTGAGTCGCGGTTATGTTAGGTTGCTTACAGATATCGATAGACTCTCCGATTTTTCCTTGGTGGAAAAAATGATTACATGGAAGAATTTTAGTTTTATCGAATAAAATTTTGTGTCCGATTTCGTGATTGTGTTCGGCAAGAGCTGATGAGTTAATTTGTCGTATAGTCGTAAGGCTCTTTCCTGTTCTTTGAGCGTAGTTGATATTTTTCGTCCAGTCTCTCCAATATATTCTTTACCGCATATGCATGTAATGCTGTAAACTACTAGCATCTCAAATGAAATCTTGTCTTTGACGGACCGAAGATGTTGAGAGATTAGTAAATCTGGTTTTGGCGTTATACTTCTTTAGAACTTTTGATATGTGGTCAGTGATATTTTCAATATAAGGAAGGACCACAGTGGTAAGTGTACGATTGCTTTCGGCCTCATTGCTATTGGAAGGTTGTGGTAAAGTATATTCTGTAATGGAATGCTTAATGTCTGTAATGTGGAAATTATTACAGAGAAGAGCAGAAGTAAGGTGTTTCAATTCTGGCTTCAGTGACTCGGGCTGAGATAGTTTAACGGCTCTGGAAACAGAAAGTTGATAACCCATGATTCTTGGGCCGGATAGTGATGTGACCATGCATTAAGGTATCGGGTTGTGTGCGTAGGTTTTCTGTAAACGCAATGACCCAATGTTAGGTCTGATTTTCTATTCATAAGAATATCTTAGAATGGAAGGTTATTATTAGTTTCCAACTCAATGGTAAAACGTATGTTAGGGTGTATAGAGTTTAAATGTCCAAGAAAATCTACTAGAGTTTCTTGACCATAAGGCCAAATAACAAAACTATCATCGATATAGCGTGTCCATAATTTTGGTTTTAGATGAAAGGTGTGGAGAGCTTTCTTCCCACAGGCTTCCATAAACATATTCATGATGACTGGTGATAGTGGGGAACCCATAGCTGTTCCCGACGTTTGTTCACAAATTTGACCGTTAAAAGAACAATATGTTCCAGACAAGCATTTTTCGATTAAGGTGAGAAGGTTTGTTTCCAGATTCTCGGTTATCAACTCTCTTGTTTACAGTGCCGTAAAACTATCTCAGCCCGAGTCACTGAACCCAGAATAAAAACGCCTTACCTCTGCTCTTCTCTCTAATAATTTCCACATTAAAGATATTAAGCGTTTCATCAAAAAATACACTTCACCACAACTACAAGCAATCCTGCATTTGCCACTGTGGTCCTTTCTTACATTCAAAACATCACTGACCATATATTAAAAGTTCTAAAGAAGTATAACGCCAAAACCAGATTTGCCACTTGTCCAAAATTCTCTCAAAATCTTCGATCCTTCAAAGACAAAATTCCATTTAAGATGCCAGGAGTTAACAGCATTCTATGCATATACGGCAAAGAATACATTGGAGAGACCGGACGAAACATATCAACTAGGCTCAAAGAACACGAAAAAGCCTTACCACTAAGACAAATAAACTGATCGGCTGTTGCTGAACACAATCTCGAAACCGGACAAAATTTTATTCGATAAAACTAAAATGCGAGCCACTTTCAGTCAAGCTCTCAAGAAGCCAACAATGATTTTCGAAACGTCAGCAAGTTCGACTCACCAAAAACCGACGCAGGAGGAATCCAGAAGTTTTGTAAAAAGTATTACAGTAGCCTGTGGAAGTTTCTTTGAAAAACTAAAAAAGTCTTCTAATATGTTTTTGTGAAGAACTAGTTGGTAACTAAAAACTAGTATTTTGTTTCAGATAGATATTTTATTTTTGACAAAATCAAGTTCTCGATTGAACCAATACATTGGACACCTAATTAACCAAAATCTTATTTGGTCACTGATGCTTAAAATGATAATTGCATTTGCATTTATTTATGAGCAGATTTAATCTCTTCATTTATTTACTCCGTCGGACGGTTTTCAATTAAAAATAAAAACTAATGTCTCTGCATGCTGTCATATTAACGATATTGCTATGACCATGCAGAGAAGAGGTTTTTATTTATTTTTTTTAGCGAAAACCGTACATCGGATTGAAAAAAATTAAATTAATTTGTTAAATTAAAATTTAGTTAAATTAAATTCCTTTAGAAATGATTATAGATTGTAAGAACAATTTATAACAATAATTTTTATTTTAAGAGAAATCAGTGGCATACTATCATTATCTGTCAAAATAGATAGGTGAAATTCCGTACGCCCGCCACTGCTGTATTTTTAAAAATTGTGGTAAACTAATTAATGCCTCTTGATACATAGTATCTCATATAACCTGTATCTCAAAAGTTAAGACGTTTAGGATATATGTTCATATGAAGTTTCACATTCAGTTAGAAAACACCCTGTATATATAAAATATTTTGGGGAAAGGCAAAACGTTTAACCCATTTTTAACTGGAAGACAAGATAAGTTTTAATGACATCATAACTAAAGATATGTCCTAATTTTTGAAATTCCCTTGTGTATCACAAAACTACGCTTAAAATACGTTTGATGTAACTAACGATAGTAACCTATTCAAATTTGTTTGGGATTAACTTAACCCTCCATCAAATATATGTAGATAGAACAATTTTAAACAATTATTCGAGTTCTCAACTAGCAAAGTGTCAAAATTAATAACATAGTTCTGAGGCGCAGGTTTCGCCACAGCATAGAGGCTCGGCTTCCTGATTTATTACAAGATCTTCTCAGTTGTCCGCGTGTCTCGCGTAATTAAAATTTAGCCCTATGGCGTTCATTTAGGATATGTCGTAATTTGCGTAATAATATATAGTTCCGTTTCTGTGTTGTGACGTGCACGATGCTAATTATACTTTGCGTAAGTTTGTTATAAGTGGGTACCGCATACGCATGCTGAATGCCAAAAGGTCCCAGTATTCCATTGGGCTCGGCGGCATTCTACAACACCTCCGCATATTCTCCTTAGTTAATCTTTAATTATTGTTTATATGGGCAAAGAATTCCAGAAGAAATCCATTTTGGGATTTTCGAAATATGAAAGCTGGCAATAGATATTTAAAAAAACTGATAATAAAAATTCAAATTTATTCCAAAATTAATTCAAAAGTTTCTAGGAATTTTTATTCTTGAAAAAATGACATAAAAATATTTTTGCTCGCGCTTGTGATTTTGGCATATGAAATAACTTTTGCTAAAAGAAAAATGGCGAGTTTCAAGACGACCATCGAACTATCGATCAATTAGTCTTTTGCCAAGTTTCCTAAGGGTATTAGAAATGCCGATGGGTTCTAGATTACTTGGATATATAAACAAATACCAATTATTTTTTCCAGCATGCGTAATAGAAAAATAGATCCACCAGCGCCGCTATTTCTCAATTTACTAAAGCAGTTCTCGAACAATTTGAGCAAAAAAAATAGCCATGGGTTTATTTTTAGATTTAAGTAAAGCGTTTGATTGCCTGGACCATGAAATTTTGTTGAGGAAGGCGATACGGCAGGGTAGGGTCTATTTTATGCAATTTTTATTTGAACGCCCTACCAATGGGTGTAAATAATTTCCTGATTACAAACCTTTCCGACTAAACAAACATCGTGGCACCTGGAGAAACAAAAAAACTAGTGGTAAATAGCAGTAAAACGAAAATGATTTCGAACAATACAGAATCAACTAACCCCTATTGCTAATTATATAGAGTTGCATAAAACATATGCTGGATTTATAGAAAATACAAATTCCTTAGGAATCCACATAAATCAATATCTAGATTGCAATCTTCACATACAAAATTAAACCACTGTAGATTACACTATCAGACTAATCGGTGAGTATATGAGAACAGAAACTTTAAGGATTGTCTATTATGCTAATTTTAATACCTTGCGGTAGTGCTTTTGACATGCAAAGAGTTTTCATTATACAAAAGACGACTCTCAATTATTACAATTATAATCCGAAATGTCCAGTTTAAAATTGTCAGAAACTTTTCTTATTCTTCTCTTTGATCATCAATTATTTCATTCATAACGAATTCTGTGTGGTTTGAGTAATTGGAATACAGGTTTGGTATAAGACAACTAAGTATTTGCGCAGAGTCACTTTGCAGCAACCCCGATGCAGTAGACCCTTTAAAGCGAAACTATCGGCAAAAAATTATTAGCTTGAATCTTAAGCTGGAACAAATTTACAACTCGTACGGGTATTTTGAAGAATGTTAGGAAACGCTCCCGGTTGCGAAAAATCTGCACCTGGACTGAAAATGAGTAAGTGCCAATGCTTCGGGCAGTCAGAAACTGAAATTGATTGTTACGGCAAACGTAGAGCATTTACAAACTCGTGTATACCACTTTGATATAGAGGACAAAGGAAAGGCTGGATGACAATGATAATGGCAGCGGAGAGAGTGGTTAATGAACGAGTGACTTAAAAAGCTTGTCCAACGTGTTGCATACTAGAGTTTTTATAAGAACGTTAGTTTTTCGTTACATTTTTCCAAACCACACGAATACATTCGCTGACATTACCGTCAGAATTGGAGAAACGATAAACGAAAACATCCGATTGCCCCCAAACCCGTACGGCAATATCCCGGAAATGTCCGAAGTGAGCTCTGATACATGAAAAATGAAACTAATATGGTAAAATCACATAAATCGACGTATAATTGGGCATTATAGAGAAGGGAGTGGAAAAAAGATATATGTGTACGGAGTTTGTGCTGTGAGTAAGGAAAACGTGAACAGAGTTGAATTTAGCTCACAAAGCGCTTCTTAGATAACGATCCGCGTCATTCTGACAAAGCGCGATGACAAACAAATAACGGATCTTTGTTTACGCCCCCCAATTGAATATCCTTAATACAACCTACGGATCAGTATGTAATCCAATCCGTTAGACTCTGATATTTCTACAATACTCAAAAACAATAACTCGAAGGATGTTGTCTATCCACTACCTTGCATCGTGTCAGCAATGAGTTAATAAAAAAAATATATTTTAAGAAGCTCTTTCCTCAGCTTGAAGGCAGCCTAATGCAAGTAGTCTGAAACTTTCAATTAACAACAAGCTTGAATAATGGGCAACAGGAACTGATATAATTAACGAGGTTAAAGTAGCCTCAAAAGATGAAGAATCTAGCTCCAGTGAGGAAGAACATGTGCTTTGGTTGTGCGAAGTTCGCAATAAAGCTGTCGATAAAGAGAAGAATTTGAAAAAGTAAAAGTCGTTATTTGTTGTGTGTTGTAAAATTACGTTGTGTATTTGCTCCTTTAGTTTTCCGTAATTGCGTAGTCTAATTCTGAATAAATGTCACATGAGCCTACGTATACATATGCACATGTATTTTACATACATTATGCATGTTAATTAATGATTTTTTATATCACAAATTACGTTGTTTTTTATAATTACGAATTGTTTTGAATAAAAATTTTATTTCAATTTTATTAATGTTTTAAATAAGATATCTAAGCCTCTAATATAGTGTGGTTTCAATAGTATTACTGTTTATATCTCATATCTCATATGCTGTTCGGTAATCTGAACATTTCTCTAGTTCGAATACAGCTCTCGAATTTAATTGTTGGGATTCAAGAGTACTGTAGTAGCACTGTTGTTATTAAAGCGATTTGTTATCCGATCAATATTGGGCCGAGTTAATTTTATTTCATTGGCAAATCGGTCAAATGAAAAATTGTTTTTTAGAAACAGCAATAAATTACTGTCAAGTGCCCGTTCTGTTTTCCCATTCAATCATTATAGAATTCCATTTATAATACGACGTTCATTTATTAATTTGTTTTCAAACGTTTAGGAGATAATTGACGGACACCTAAAATATAAATGTACACTCTTTAAACGCCAACTTATTAGTGGGCAATTGAGTCTGTTCCGAAATACAAGCCTCCGATGCGATACAAGAGATACGTTCGCCCAGATGAGTGCAATCTTACTATTAAAAGGCAACTTTCTACTGGCCTTCAATTAAATTGGAAATAAGGACAGTAAAAAATGGCCCCTCTAAATTAATAGTACAATTCCCAGGAACGAAGTCCCTTCGGTATACGTACATGCTTCCCTACTCTGTAAACACGCATAAGCGAACCGCTAGGCGGCAGCACAATCGCTCGGATCTACGCCATACGATAGTTTGATGTGGCAGTCGTGAAGCATCTGTTTGAAACGCATAGTGCGCTCTTGAATATTGTACAAGAGGAACTTTATCACTTTGACATTTTACAAAAAACATAAGGACCCTAGGAGTAGATAGTACATTATGCAACGAGTTTGATAAAAGCCACTTTAGTCGCGGTTTCTTTTAACTCTAACAACCAAAGTACCGGAAACGTCCGAAGCATCTGCCGACAGTGCTTAACGATGCAGATATCTTACAGTGATAGTTTGACAATACAGTGATCAGTGCATTTCAGAGTATCAGAGTATTTCAAAGTTTTAAGTATTTTAACTGATTTTTAATTGCCACAACTAACAAGCGAAAATTCTTAACGTCTACGAAAATCACAAAATACTTACTTTTCGCAGACGAGATCCGACGCATGTGGGAAATGGAGACAGTATTTGTTGTCCCAATAGTAAAAGGTGCCATTGGAGAAATACCAAAAACTCTAAAAAGCAGCCTTCAGCAGCTGGGACTGGAATGGAGCCTACACAAAAATGGGTATTAGTGGACACGTAGGGTGATATCAATAAGCATACCATCTTGTCTCTTGGGAACCAGGAATAAGCACTTCCCCAGGAGATACCTGGAGAACAGGGAATGTACAATAATAATAATAATAATAATAATAATAATAATAATAATAATAATAATAAAGATCATAATAGCAATAATAATAATGATAATAATAACTCCACCAATTTGAGAAACATTAAAACTCCTGAAACGAGAAGCAAAGCGCGACGCGGGGAAGGATTGACGGCTGATCCTCCCATTTGGAACCGCCTGAATCAGCCCGTAGATATGCGAGATGGATCAAGCAGCAGCTCGCATGGCCGAAACGAATCTGCAAGGCCGCGCGAAGGACCCCGACTTGAGCTGAACTCACCAAAAGGCCTGGCCATCGAAAATGACGTGCCTGCCCAAGGTAAGGACCGACGCAGGCCTATGCGCTGGAGCAACGAGGACCAAATCCAACTAATGCGCGCATACTACCTCGCTTCCAACCTCGGACAAGAAAAGACAAACTACTCTGTACGAATACATCAACACTGGACAAAACAGATGCCCCAGATGCCAAGGGATGCCCAATTACTTGCGGGACAAGTTAGATCAATAATAAAACGCAAAGTACTATCCGAAATAAGAGCAGGGCGGCAACCCGGTGCCCTAGATCCACCAACATCTCCTACGCAACACGAACAAAATATGGCCATTAGAAGGCAGTCAAGACCTATTACGGCCTTAGGAATGCAACCTATTGAACCAAGTAAAGCCGCTGAAACCTACCGTACCTACCACGCATTGTACGAAGGACATTCGATGACTACTAGACTGCGTATACCCAAAATACCACTGTGCCTATCTACGAAAAAATATGTCCAAGAAGTAGACCGAGAATTAAACGCAGAGCTAACACACCAGGATACATTCGAGTGTATAAACCACAAGACATACTGCGCAGCTTTCACAGTCTGCGATCTCCTGAACCTGCTCCTGATTGTCCAATCGGAAGCGAGAAAACCATTACCAACAGGTGATCCGCCATGGTTGACGCGCCTAAAACAAAAAATAAATGCACTGATAGCAGATATAGATTGCATACTTATCTCTATCAACAGCCAACACCAAAATTGAAAAAGCAGGTTGAAAAGATAGCCCAAAAGAACAAAATCAAAAATTACAAATATGGATGCTAGAGTGCATCTGATAAAACTAATGGACAAACAAAAACAAAAAATAGCGGCTTATGGAAATGGCATACTAAGGTACACGCAAAGAACAACAAAATACCAGCAAAACAAACAGTTCCAAAAAAGCCCCAAGCAGTTTAACAGACAACTAGCAGGTAACCAACCAAATGCGTATCAAGACCCTCCAGACAAAAACCAAATGGTTAGATTTTGGCAAAATATATTGTCCAATCCAGTAGCACACAGTGAAACTGCATATTGGACAGAAAGGGAGAAAAACGCTACACTGCTTCACGACTGATGAACCCCATACAGGTGAGCGAGCAAGACATCAAAAATGCAGTTACAAATCTTCAAAATTGGAGAGCGCCCGGAGCGGACCAGATCCATGCCTATTGGTGGAGGAACTTCACGAGCACACACGGACACATTGCACAGAGATTTAATGAGAACACAAATGAACCCAAAAAATCTCATTACCAACGACATCCTCAAGCGAGAACAAAGCGGCTGTAGAAAAGGAAGCAAGGGGAGCAACGAGTGGCTTCTAATTGACTCGGTGGTGACTCAGCAAGCCGCAAAGAAGGAGAGAAACATTTCCGTTGCATGGGTGGATTACCGAAAGGCCTTCGACTCGGTACCCCACTCATGGATAATCGAGGATCTAAAGATTTACAATGTTGACTCGATGATAGTCAAATTTGTGGGCAGTATAAGGGAAAGATGGCAAACAACGCTTTCGGTAAGAGTAAACCAGACAATCTACACCACTAAACCCATACGAATAGCGCGTGGAATATTAAAGGGAGATAGCTGTAAAGATTTCACATTTGCTTTTTATGGATGATCTGAAATTTTAAGGAAAGAGCAAAGATGAATTGCAGTCGGAACTCGAACTAGTGAAAACATTTACAAACGACATCCGGATAGAATTAGGAGTAGAGAAACGCAAATTCATCCATTTCAAGCGGGGCAAGATGCAGGCAGAGGAGGGCATGAGATTCATGGACGGATCTGAGTTGGAACGAGAATCCTATAGATATTTAGGAGCAAACCACGGACTTACCACCAGTCAGGCAGCAGCAAAAAACTCAATAAAGGAAAGGCTTTTAAACCGAGTCAAACATATATTGAAAACCAAACTGTACGCAGGGCACCAAACCGGTGCAATCAACTACTGGGCTTTGCCGGTTTTCTCGCAGACGTTCGGTGCTATAAAGTGGATCCAATCTGAGTTGGATGCAGAGGACCGGGAGATAAGGGTTCTAATGACAAAGCACCGAACTCGCCATCCAAAATCCTCAACAAGCAGAGTGTACTTACCAAGAAGAATGGGAGACAGAGAAGTATTAAACCTCCAACTATTCCATTCGAACCTGCTAAGAGAACTAACTACTTACCTCACAAACAGCGCCGATAGACTTCACACAGTCATCTGCCGCATAGACAAAGGTGCCTCTCCACTGAACCTCGCAAAAACATCGATTAAAGACGTGGAAGAAGAATGGAAAAACAAAGCTCTACATTATATCTTACCCAGGGATGTCTTAGGCCAAAAAGTGAAGGTTTCTTTCAGCTCTAAACAGGACCAAGTAGATCCCATGCGAAATTACAGAAAATACGTCCTAAGACAAACGATGCCAAACGAAAACTGTAGAATGTGTGGAAGCTGTCCTGAAACGATTCAGCATTTAATATCGGCGTGTAGTTATCTAGCGCCAAAAGATTACCTTAAGCGGCATAATCAGGTTGCCGGAATTATCCATCAGCATATCTGCAATAACAAAAAGCTGATAAATAAATACGTTTATTGGCACACAGCATAATAACTGATCGGCAGGTAAGACACAATCGACCAGATATAGTGGTTCTCGACAAGTAAAAGAAAGAGGGGTTTCTGATTGATGTGAGCATCCCATTGGACGAAAATATAGCTAAGGTAAGGACCGATAAAATTACTAAATATCAAGATATAGCACACGAGCTAAAAGGCATATACCAACTTGCAAAAGTATCCATAATTCCAGTCATAATCTCTGCAAACGGAATTGTGGAAAAGAACCTGCCCGAGTGTTTACAACTTTTGGGCATAGAAAACCACAAGAAAATTACCACGCTGGTGCAGAAGGCGACAATACTGGGCAGGTGCAACATAGTCCGAAAGGTGATGGCGCATGGAGGAGTCGTTGACCAGTAAAGTCCCGATTGTTCCATGGTGAAAAAGACTCAACAAAAGTTGTGAGAAGAGAAAATAATAATAATATTAATATAAATAACACTATTAATGATAATAATAGTAATATTATTAATAACAATAATATTAATAATAATGCAGGTCCAAATGAACTTGCAGACTAACACGGCCATAAGTGATGAAATTTAGATGTGCGCACATCAACGCATCAGTTAAAATTCTCTACTTTCCTCGAGCGAGCGTTGATCGGAGTACCATTTAAATCTGAAGATTCCTTGATTAGAATAATAGCCCAATAAAACGAATGCTATACTTGCAACATCATGATCTTCAGTTCGAAAGTTTGCCAAGAACCCTAGAAGCGAACAACGTCAATAAGCTGATCGCACTATCATGACTCTGCACGTGTTGGCTCTACCTAGAAACGGAGGGATGGATTTCTCGTAGTTATCCAGGACAGAGTTATTAGGACTCGCAACTACGAAAAACACTGCCTAAGGCTAGAGGTTGAGAACAAATATCAGAAATATGAAGCGCTGGGAGAATCTATAGGGTATATCATAACAAGTTGTAGTTGTTATTAAATTAATAAAATCATTTAGCAGTTAGCTCTCAAGAATGATCCAAATACGAGTCCCAAGTAGTTCTAGAAACAGATAGAGCGATACTGTACTGGGACAGGCCTATATATACAGCAATGGACTAAGATAGACCGCCAGAACATCATAGGATGCACGCAGAAAGCATTTCTATTTCAGAAGTGCGGTGTAGTACGTAAGTTCCTGAACGAAACCTAAGTGAAGAGCACTGAAAAGTTTTATCACCAGATTGCCCCAGCTTAGTCATCAAGTAAGTGAATACCAAGCTAAGTTAACTTTAGGAAATAATAAATATGAATTTATTGTCCAACAGTGTCAATTATAATAAAAGATATTTAATTCCTATCTAGGAGAAACAATAGAACAATAGAACTACAGTGTCAGCCTACACAATAGCTGAATTGAAATACATATCACAAATTAATTCAATCTTCTTTTTTCTTCCAATGATGCTTCAATTTCCTGTTCCGGATAACTACATTCCATTCTAAGAAACAAAAATTTTAAAACCCTACTCTGTACTGTCATTTCTGGCCATTTCTTCAAGAGATAATTAGTGTTCGTAAAATTTACATCCTAGAGTTAAAACTACAATTATTGTAATCAATGTACGCGTTGATTTGACTACACAATTGAAAAACCACAAAATTGAGATGCAAATAATTGTAGTGGCACTCAGTGTAATTCAGGAACGGAAACATGAAAAATAACATCAATTTTCCTGAAGTATACTGCGATAATAGTTATATAGCTACTATAATACAGGACTTAAACGACTATGAAAATGAACTGTCAAATTTTGAGAAGGTCCATGGAACATGCGAATACACGAGATTTAGAATCTCATTTTTGCCAAGGACATTTCGGAATTCAACAACCAACATGGCCGCTAACAGATGATCGAGAAATTCGGATGCGGAATTTTAAAGGCAGCATTTTCTCAAAATATGCTTAGATATCATTAAATAATCTGAGAAAATATATTAAATGTGTGCAAATCACTCAAATCGAAAGAAAATGGCATTAAGTGCAGGTTAGTGGCTGAAATGTAGATGTATGTGCGGAAAATCATTTCCTTCTCTACGAAAATCTCAATTTCACTTGTGGTAGGTACTAGTAGGGCAACGATATTATCTAATAGCTATGTAGCTCCAACTAATTAAAGTGAAATTGAAAAAATACCCCTTAAACAGTTGCAGATTTTCTAAGACTCTAAAACTCTGTAAATAAAGTAATCGTTAAATTGGAGACATTCCTAAAGAGTTAAAAGGGGTTCCTTTTTTTTTCAGTCAGATTTTTTTTCGAAAACCCTATAAACAATTACAAAACTGTATTCGGACAAGCGTGTTTCTCAAAAATATTTATTCTGTTATTAAACTAATCAAAGCAATTATTTATTTCCATCGCCTGCTATTATGTATTTGGAGTACAAAAACTTTGCGAATATAGATTAGACGTACCCTCTCACATTTAGAGGCACTATAGTAGAAAACAAATTTCCTGTAGCTATCGAGTGCTCTGATTATACTACACTTAGGGGGGCGATATAAAATAATGAAACCAAAATAGTTTCTACCTATTTTTACTAGAAACCATAATGTAAAATCTTTTCTCGAACAAGCACGGACTCCGCTTCCGTGCGAGCCTTTGGAAATTGAAATATTCTATTATAAAGTTGATCTTTGGTTTATGTCCATGTCTCTCTTATTTAAAACACACGTTTTAGAATTTCTTGTACTATCAATATGTCAATAAAACAAGCTCTACATCATCTAGTCTATTGTAACAGAAATAAAAAGGAGAAAATATACGCTGGCCTAAGAATTTTTTAGTAAAAGTTAATTTTTATTTTCTAGGCGCACTCAAGCAGATTAAGATATCATCATCAATCGATTAGGTTTAAATAATTTACTTAATAAGAGTTGAGGAGCATTCATTTAACTCCAGATATCTCAATTCCCACATTAAAATATATTAATATGTTTTTAAGTTTCCATTGATCTGTCATTACTTTTTATTTATCTTTTTTTTAATTTTTGCCTCAGCCTACGTAAAGAAATAGATCTAATTAAATCGTTTGCAAAATGAATGTTGTTAATATTCAGTCGAGTGTTTTAAAAGAAAAAATCATTGTACTTTGGAAATAACATTTTTACATATTTATAAGACTTTAAGAAAATTATAGGGGGGTTTTCAAATTTTATTGAGTCACGAAATAGCAAAAATCTCGCTTCCCAATTCTTTACCAGTGTGGTAGCTCACTTGTTTGTAGCTTATATCCTTTAAAGCTTAATGCGCTTTGAAAATTATTAAAGCAATCGCTATGTTCATGCAGCGGATCTCGAACACAGTCCGAATAGCAACGCATGTGCATGACGGAAAGGCCACGAACTGTCAAATGAGCAAAGTGTTCAAAACCCCAGACTGAGGGACCACCTGATTTGTGTATCGAAATAGAGTGACTAATTTTAAAGTCTTTTTTTTTTCAAAGCAACTTCCACTGAAGGAACGAACAGGATTATTGACGAAACGTCAGCAAGTTTGACTCAACAACAACTGACGCAGGAGGAATCCAGAAGTTTTGTAAATAATAACTTTAAACTAGATCAAAAGATACAGGACGTATACCGGATGATTAATCGGCACAGGATATATATAATTTGCTTGCATTTTTAATATGGTCAATTATTAGGTTCCCTAATTGTTTTCACAAAAAATATGTGTATAGTTATATATATTTTATAGAATGTCACTACAACCCGCATTTAAAAGAATAATTTTTATTAACCTTGACTTATGACCAATATATTTTTGAATATTTAGAATAATATATGTGAATTATTAATAATATATTTGAATATTTTCCTTCCATTCTTTTCTTTCTTTCTTATTTATTACCGCCACCAGCTAAGGCAAAACTTGACATCAGTCAAATCAAATTTTGCTAAGTTATTTTTTGCCTTTCTCCAACTAGAATCTACGGTTAGTTACCTTATTTCGCATTTATTATGGGCCACCTTGTAGCGAATAGATTAATAACTAAATTTCCTTTGGACAAATTTAATATAGCTGTTTCGTTTAATAACGTGATTATACCTGATTTTTATATCGAAATAGTCTGAATAATTTTACATTCAACAAGAGCTATGAGCCAAATATGCCTTAGTAAAATGTGGCTGGTTTAATAGATACAGGACAACCGGGTGATTCATCGGCAAGAGATGTTTAAGAATTTCCATGTATTTTTTAATACGATCAAATATTAGGTTCCCTAATTGTTTTCCTCAAAAATAAAGATATGTTTGTGTTAATTTTATTGAGGGGCACTACAAACCCTATTCAAAAGAATCTTTTTTCTTTCTTGTTTATTACACCCAGCAGCTAAGTTAAAAGCGAATCGTTGTCAAATCAAATCTTTGAATGACTATGAATAACAGCATTGACAACTTCAATTGTTTTCACAAAAAATATACGTATATGTAAGTTAGTTTTATTGAGGGGCACGACAAACCGCATTTGACCCTTTATTAACCCTTTATTACCAATATCTTTGAATATTTTTCTTCCTTTCTTTTCTTTATTCCTTATTTATTACAACTACCAACTAAATTGATGTCTGTCAAATCAAATTTATCTAGACTTTATGAATGACAACATTGACAACATCTTTTAAACAGATATTTTTGTTGTTTTTCTATGCTGTATTGATTTTTGACCACCATATATAGAAGAATGTCCTTGAAATAGTCAATATTCAAAAAAATGAACATTCTTAGAATTCGCATTCTGAAGAATTCCGCATTTTAAAGCTAATCAATGCTTGCTAAGTTTTAAAGCTACCCACCAAACCAAAGTATGGAATCTCCACAATCCCGTGAAATTTAAAGTTAAAACATCAAAGGCTGACATATCCCAACCAATTTAGGTAATACTCAAAACAATGCGATCTACCGAAATCACTTTTCATCCATCAACAACGGATTGAATTTGTGAAGGATACGCAAATTTATCGAAATGAAATGTGTGAACCCGATTTACAACGGCAATCACAACACGAATTGCTTTGAATGGACCACCTGCGTCCACGCGTACACCGAATAAGCTGGAGATTTTAAACTCCCTTCTGTCGAGAGCGAACAAGTTCATCTCTTGTTCGGTTTCGTAATGACAGTGTGAGCCAATAGCGCTCATATATCACATACGCACGAGTCCGCATTGAGCGTTTCAATATGTTATACTATTTCTGTTTAACCTTTTATCCAGTGAACGACTAAAATATGGATCAAATTAAACATAAGGTATTGCATTTCAAGAAAAATTCCCGGAAGGTCAAAAAGTAGAAGTGGATAACAAGTTGCTTTTTGCGTCAAATTTCACATATCATGTAGCATACTCTACACCTTACTCTTGAGCAAAACAATGAAAAACAGAAAATTAATTTCCAACTAACCAATAATGTTAATATGGTGCACTTAAATGAAACCGCAAGAATTTATTCTATTTTTTATTATATGGATATCGAGACAAAGACAATTTTTTATGGTAAAATTTCCACAAAGACTCACCACACCATATAGAGAGCAATATTGAGAGAAAATTTATAGAAACGGAACACGTCAAAGAAATTGTTTTATTAGGTGTTGAAAATGCCCACCATTAACTTCTTGGTAATATATTAATCGCTTTAACAACTCCTTCAAATAATTACTTAGGATATTTTCATTAATTTGCCTTATTCTCTATGTAATTCCAAAAATTAAACCATCCTATTTCTGTGGTTTTTCCTCATACATACATACATACAAGGGAAAGAAACTGGGAGAATAGTTCATTTTCCTTTTAAGGTTTAGTAAAGTGTATTTTGTAATGGAATGCTTAATATCTTTAATGTGGAAATTATTAGAAAGAAGAGCAGATTACTCGAGTTGAGATAGTTTTACGGCTCTGTAAACCATATGATTGATATGATAAACGATGATTTTTATCGGTTATCGGTCTGTGTGCATCGACTTTCTGTAAACAGAATGACCCAATGTTTGATTTGGTTTTCTATTAGTAAGAATATATTATCGTTTAAAATATATTATTATTAGTTTGGACGGAATCTGGACCATGAGACCAAATAACAAATGTGTCATCAACGTTTCCATAATTTTGGTTTTAGATTATATATATCGAGGGTTTCTTCTTAAAAATCACCATAAATATATTTGTAATGACTGGTTATAATGGAGAGCGTATAGCATATTTCCTTATATCTGTTCATAAATTTCACCGTTACAGCAAAAACATGTTCCAGGACTTTTATTGTGAGCGTTGTCAGCACCATTGGTTCTCAAACATATTCTCTAACAAAATATTTAGTTTCCCTTTACACGGAAAACCAAGTGGTTCGTACTTAATTAAAATCCATTACATTAGATACAAACAATATTCTGGTTACATTTGACGGAGAATCCCTCTTTACTAAAGTCACCATTTTTGAAACTTTCAACATTATATTCAGAAATCATCAAACCTTCTCATCTTAATTGAAAAACGCTTATCTGGAAGACCTTTTTCTTGTGACTATCATCCATCTAAAATCAAAATTGAGGAAACGCTATGCTGATAATACTTTTGTTATATGACTTCATGGTAAAAAATCGTGAGATTGTCTTAACCATATAAATTCAATACACCCTAACATACCTTTTTCCCAATGAATTAGAAACTGGTAATAATATTAGATATTCTTATTAATAGAAAACATTGGATCTGTTGTTTACAGAGCCCTAAAACCATCTCATCCCGAGACCCTGAACCCAGAATTAAAACACCTACATCTGCTCTTCTCTCAAATATTTTCCATCACAAAATACACCTGATTACTATCTTTCAAGGAAAATTAGTTCGAAAGCACCCTACACATGAGGTTGTCATCCTTTCTTACAGCCAAATCATCACTAACTACATATCAAAAGTTCTTCGCATATATAACATTAAAAGCAGATTTACTACTTGTCCCAAAATCTCTCAACATCTTCGATCCGTCAAAGAAAAAATTCCGAGATAGCATGTTACAACATTCAATCATGGAACCGGACCTCAAATATTATTCGAAAAATCTAAAATTCTTGCATATAATCGATTATTCTACCAAAAAAAATCCAATACAGGAATCAGTTATCCGAGACAAAGTTCATGTCCCACTTTTAGCTCCCGCCGCCTTCAACCTTATATAAGCTGGTACCGAGTAGAACCAGAGTCAGTTTCAGTTAAGCGCTGAAGAAGCCAACAGGAGGATTTATCAACAACCGACCCAGGAGGAATTCAAAAGATTTATAAATGGTATTATTATTACTTTTCACAAAACTTCTGGATTCCTCCTGCGTCGGTTTTTGTTGAATCAAATTTGCTGACGTTACGCCCATCATCTTGTTGGCTTTTTCAGAGCTTCACTGAAACTGGCTCGCATGCCTCCATTTGCGATGCCAGGAGTTTACGGCATTCCATGCATATGCGGCAAAGAATACATCCCGGATATAAAATTTTATTCGACAAAACTAAAATTCTTTGACGTAATCAATTCTTCTACCAACGAGAAATCCGAGAGTCTATAGAAATCTATAAACAACCTAACAATCTTAACCGTAACTCAGGTCTTTACCTGTCAACAAGATGGGAATCAATCATCGGAGACGGTGTTTATGCCCCTTATTTTACTCCGCCCCCCTCAAAAAATATATAAGCAAGTATAGGGCAAAATGCGGTCCAGTTTCAGTTAAGCTCTGAAGAAGCCAATAGGATGATTGGCGAAACGTCAGCAAGTTTGATTCAACAAAAACCGACTCAGGAGGAATCCAGAAGTTTTGTGAAAAATATTACAATAGTCTGTGGAAATTTCTTTGAAAAGTATTATTATTGTTATTATTATTATTACCAGTTTCAGTCTGCGTTACCCAGAAAAAAAAAGAAACAGACAAAACAATTAACGGGTTTCAAATAGAATTCTGCAATACAATTCGCCCCAATTGAATTTTATCATGTATCGGTGGCACTTTGATTCGTCGGCTTTATAAATCATATCAACCATTGTCACTCGCAACACCATATAACGCGTATGGAGTGCGATGGGATTCAATCTGATTACATCGCATCACCCGCTTCTGTCAACCGGTCGGATTTCATTAATGGCCGCGCAGCGACGTACGTATAATGGAAATCAATTAATTGCAAATTATTGTATTATTATTCTGAAACATGCAAGGATACAAATACAGGACTGACGAATTCAGGTCGGCGACTACGCGCAAATGTCATTTCGAGGGGTCCTAGCAGGGAGTGTGCCGATTGTATTACGTAAACTATCAACCGTGGCGGCTCCCGGAATATGACGCATAAAATTTATGTAATATAATTTGCGAATAATTTGCCTTCTCCCTTAATTACCGGTTGACATTGTTTGACCGGATTCAGCGACTTCGACAATGAGAGACGGTTTTAATTACTTGTACCGAGCGGTCCAGAAATATCACTCTATCGCTCTAAGCAAGCATGCAGCGTTGTCGCTTCTACAGGAACATTGCCATATATTGCCCGATTTAAATTGAACTCCCTCTATATAGTTCCGTTTTTAGAGTCTGCTCAAGAAATAAAGCTGGCTTGTTCAGGTTTCCTTTCTCCTACCTGGAAGAGATACAGGGTGGCTCAAGAGCAAAGAGCAAACTAATTGGAAACGATAGCTTAGGATGCTACTATTTGCTGAAGTTTATTACGATTATATCTTTATAACTCTTATATGTTAAAACCACAAACATAGCTATTAGAGAATAGAGTGGCTCTACTGCTTTGGAAATTGATGATTTGCACGCAGCATTGATAGTTTCATAGAGATCGAAGAGATTATTCGCGAACGCTTCTACATTTATTTATTTTTATACATTAGACCACATAAATGTAGCAATTACTGAAGTCAGTGACTATTTGAACTATCTGAACTGGCGAAGTTCATCTCTATCTTTAAAAATTAAGAAGAGTTCTACCATTTAACCAATTAAGTAGCAACACATATCACGCAACAATTATAGTAAGTACATATAAAGTGCACTCTAGGGAAAAAATTTTCAGAAAAACAAGAATATTTGTGAAACTCGAGCAGGTCTTTACGTAACATCAATCCTACCTTTCTAGACAAAGACAGATACCGCTCTGCAAAATTGCGGTTCTGCGTAATGGAGGTGTTATAACTCCCTTAATATCATATGTTCAAATTATGAACATCAGTATGAAACTCAATAAAGGTATGCGGGATTTTTAAATGAAATTATTTTGTGATAGATTAACGCACCGAGCAATTTGCGTCTGCACTTCATACTAAACCAGTTTATATGTTTTAATTTGTGGCTAACTGGATAATTTTAAATAATAAAGAAAATATTGACTTTAGAAAGAAGACTATTTCTAATCCAAAATTACTGACATTCTTATAGCTGCGTTTGCAAATTGTTTCAAGAAAAGTATCCAAATATTATTATTAGCATGTTCAGAATAACTTTTCACATAATCTGAAATTTCCGGTTTCGTTTTTTTTGGTGGTTAAAAAAATCCGCAGTATTAAAGCAAATAAATGTCTTTATAAAATAGTAGGCGTTAAAGGGTCACATTCTTTTAAATGCAAATAATTAACCTTCTTCATTTTTTTTTATAATTATTAGTTTTTACGTTACGTTTTTTTCAAAAATAAATATTCATTTCAATTCATATAGCGGATTACGACTAAATATCTCCAAAACTGCCAAAGCTGGAACCATAAAATTCAATATCTAGTAGATTTTGAACACAGAATAAACAATGACTGACAGCAATGGTGTCAGGTTACGTGATGATCTTTATAATACCAGTAATCTTTCACTGACACACTTCTAAAGTTACCTTTGTGCAATAGCTCCAGAATTCTGAGATATTAATAATTTTTTGATTAAAAGGGGTAAATCTGTCAACACTGCTGACCGCATTTTTAAATTGTGCTTGTTCAAAAACAGCCAGGTATTGAATTTTATCGTTCCAGTTTTGACAGTTTTGGAGATATTTAAGCGTTCCGGTGCTTTTGACTAACTTGGAGTAGCAGAACAAAGCATAAATAAGATTAATGGTCGATAAATTCATCTGGCAGACAAATTCAATAAAACGTAATGTACTGTGATTTCGTAGAACCGAAATCTTTTTTTCTATACGGAGCAATATGGCATACGCTCAGAATTGTTTGAACTGCTTCCTGGTAGTATAACTCAAAAACAAGTTACGCAGTTTTAACATAATTTCTATGATTTCGTGTTTTCGCGTACGCTGTTGCCAAGTGTCATTTCTGCTCTGAATTAAGAGGGAAAAACGCTACTTTTAATTACAGATTACGAACTTTTTTAAATGGAACACCTTTTTACTTCTAACAATAGTAAATGACGCATTTATTTATTGAATACAACAACTGACATGATGCGATTTCTAATATCTATTTTATTGTTTGAACTGTAAATAAATGTCACTCAAGAGGAAAATTTGTCTCAGATTTGTGTTATAGTTATAAGCAAGAAACTACAATAAAAAATTAAGTAAATCGACCATGAGAGAATACAGTAAAATATTTTTCGAATCTCTAAAATTTCTAAATGTAAAACCCAAAGGCCAATCGCAATCGAAGAGTCTAACCAAGCAAGGAGTGTCTGAAAATATTGATCCCGTGCATTCCAAACTTGAGTTGTCTATAGTGAAACCTCTTAACAATGGTGGTGTTCTAATTGGTTGTAAAAATGCTGAGGACATCCGAAGATTTAAGGAATTTGCGGAACAACAATTAGTAGACTTATGAAATCAAGGAAGTCAAAGGAGTTAATCTGCGGGCCCGGGTGGTTGGCTTCACTGATACCTATAATGTACGGCAATTAGAACTAAATTTGAAACAGCGAAACAAAGACGTATTTCTTATTAATTCTTACTTTGTTAAAGAAAAACTAAAAAATACAGATCGATACCAAGTACAACCTCAGATCGATCGTGACACTTATGACCGCATCATAAGAGTCAGCCATGTCTTTGTTGGATATGACCCGATGTTTTAAATGTAACGAATTTAATTATTCGGCAACTAACTCCATGATGTGGACAAAATCATCCTGTTATTGACTGTCAATCTCAGCTTTTAAATTGTTCTAATTGTAGCACTAACTGTAGCACAGTGAGCACTGATCATGCGGCATGGGATATATCTAGTTGCATTGTTCGCTAGTAATTTTGACATAATTGCGTTAAGTGAGATATGGCTAGATGATTCGGTTTTTGGCAACGAGGTGATTAAAATAAATATAATGTTTATCGAGTAAATCGCAATTTTAGTGCTACTAATACATGCAGCCCGTGTAGAGTTCTCCATCAGGCGCCTCCCCAGGTAGCGGATAGAGGAACGCCTCCCAGATATGGGTGGAACTGGGGAAATAACTACTACTACTACCCAGGACCACTACCCGACAGCGTCTGATCTCCATGTAAGGAGCGGCTGAACAGCAAAACCTCGGAAAGCAACGGGAAACTACCGAGGCTACTAAAACCTTCCGCATAATGGCTGAGAATCAAATTCCGGGTACCCATTCAGTGGGGAGAGGGTACTAAGAATACCCCGGTCAACCACTGTCTTAAAGATAAAACAACAGAAAATATCAATATTATTCAGAACTACGCTTCGACAGCTGACAGCAATGAAGAATACACCCAACAATCTTACCATGACTTGAAACAACATTGAATAAGAAAATATAACTTTGCTCCTTTGAGATTTCAAAACCAAAGTTGGAAGTGAAAGCTAACGTGTGAAAATACAGACTTGACACCCGCAACGAAAGAGATGTTTGTCGAGTTTTGCAAAGAACAGATTCTTGCCTTAATGAATAGATTCTTTAAACTCCTACTTAGACGATTATACACATGGAAGTTCCCCGCCGACAACAATAACAATATAAAAAGAAGCCAGACTGAATACATTGCCATCAATACAGGCTATCGAAAGGCCGTAAAATCAGCGAAAACTTACCCAGGAGCTAACATTAACTCTGACCACAATTTACTCTTCTCTTAAGACTTAAAAAGACAAGAAGAATAAATAATCAACAGCTAATAGATATCCAGAAAATGAAAGACCCCAACATCAGAGAACGGGTCAAAGCAACAATCAATAGAAGCTTTGAATAAACATGGACACATACTATACCATACATATAAATACACAAAATTGTGTCCGTCATCGCCTCTATTATTTAATGTCTACTTGGAGCATCTCTTCAATGAAGCTTTAAATGAATTCAAAATGGTATAACGGAGATATCTCAGATATGCGGATGATACAGTCCTAAGATCAAACAGCGCTGAATCGAACAGAATCGTAAATATATGCGAAGAATATGGTATGAGGTTAAATACAAAGAAGACCATGATTATGATCATTAACAAAAATCCAAACACCCAAGCTAATTGGCAAGTGAAAAACACTAAACTCGAAAAAGTAGGAACATTTCCGTATCTTGGTTGCAGCTTGAACTAAAGATGGGATTATTATTCAGAAAAATTTTCTGTAATCTTCAAATACGGCTGCGATTCTTCAAATGTTACTTACTCTCTGTAATGCTCTATGGTGTGGAGCCCTGAACTTTTACAGCAGCTGCAGAAAACACAGGGAAAACTAGAAGGCAAAAGAGGTCCAGGTAGTCCCAGAACGTCTTAAATTAGCAATTCTTCTGCCACTTCAATTTCTTCATTCCTTAAATAGAAAACACGACTTCACTATGTCACTGGATAATAATTTTAATTTAAAAAAAGCTAACTTTCTGCTCATGTACATATGTTTTTAAACATGTTCTGGTCATTTGTTTCCTATGAATCGGATGTTGAGTCCGCCTGCTCCTTGTATTATGATAAACTGTATACAATTATTAATATGTGTTCCTCGTTTTAGAAAGTCAGCTTATAATAAGTATGCCCCTTGGTTTAATTCAAATCTTATATATAATACATAAAAAAGAAAACTGGATGTCACAAAAGGTTCAGAAGTACCGGTAGTCTCTGAGAAATGCAAAATTTTAAATGCTTTATGATATGACATTAAAGAAGTTCCTAAAATATTTTGGTCGTTTATTAAAAACAAAAAAGAAATCTCAGCTGTACCCAGTTATATGAATTTTAACGACACAGTGTTACATACTCCGCAAAACATTCTCAACTCTTTTGCATATGTTTTTGACAGTCATTTTTAACACACCACTCTGAAAATATAAACATAAAGAAGTTCTCCGAATTTGAGGTGGAAAAAGCTCTTAAAATAATTAAACCTAAATTCACAATGGATTTAATTCCAGCATTATACATGACTGTTATTTTGTTGCGGCTAAACCGCTTGTAATACTTTTTAATATACGCCTGAAAAACCAAGCCGTTACTAGTATATGGAAAATATGTAAAACTATTCCGGTACACAAAAAAGACTGTAAATCACAAATTACGCAATCCGCAGTTTCGGTAAAGTTTTAGAACCTCTCCTAGAGGACAAAATATTTCATGTTGTTAAGAACCAAATAGGCCCTCAACGACATGATTTTTTTAAAGGAAGATTAACCATTACAACAACTATGTCTCAGTATTTTTTGAGGCTATTGAAGGTCCTCAAATGGATATCATCTTGATTTCTCAAAAGTGTTTGATCGCCTAGATCACAAAATTCTGATCCACAAGCTTCCTGCTTTTGGATTTCCCGAATCGCTTGTTAATTTTTCTTGTCTAACCGCACTGACTACGTCTGTCTCCCTTCCTCAAAGCTGGCGCAATTTTTATTCAACATTTTCGTTAATGATATATATTTTTTTAATTGGTCTCCCAAAAAATAACTTGCATCTTAATACAGCCAAGTGTAATGCCACAATTAGTGTACCTGTGAATCTTTTTGATAAAACTGTCCCCCAGTCTAACACTTTTTATGACTTGGGAGTAATACTGGACTCGAAATTATCCTTTACTACTCATGTTAATAAAGTACGTTGCACTAAAGACTTTAAAAATACAGAAGTGATAAAAATAATATATATTTCATGCGTCAGTCAAGTTGGAGTATGCATCAGTAGTTTAGTCTTCTGGGGACACATTATTTCTGTCGACACCAAGAACAAATATTTTAAAATTTTCACATATTTTCTCAATGTGCTAAAAATACAATGCTCGACCCGATTTGGATTTTTTTTCGCAATCTATTACTGTAGTTATTAATTTCAGTATTCTCCCACTCTCTTGTTTTTAATTAGAATCTCTTGATATCATCATTTATTCATGCCCGTTAGGTACACCCCTAAATTTTTAAATGATTGATCACTTTATCACACACAAACGTTGTATAAAGGTTGCTACTACATTTAATTTTTTGGCAATGTTTTTAAGAAAGCAATAATTAGTAAACATCACAAGCTGGAAAATGTTTACTACTGGGCTATGAAGGTTGGAATAATATTTAGGTTTCATTTCATAGTAGCTGTGAAATATTTATTAGATGCTTTAAGATGTATAAGGGTTTTTATGAAATAAGCTATAAAACCAACCAAGAATAAGAGTGCTATAAAAGCTGTTTAAAAAACCTAAACTAACCAACACTAAACTTTTATAAATAAAGTAACGGAAATGTTATGGGTGCAATATTATAAATCTAAAGGTAATTTAGTATATCTTGGACAAAACTTCTTATAAAACTATAAGCAATGTTATAAAAACTAATATTTATTATAACCACCTTACCTTAAGCTACAAAAATTGTTGGTTGGGAAGAAGAAAAAGATATAATTATAAATAAGTTAATGAATTTCATTTATATAACAATGCGTTTCTTTTGTATTCAATAAAAGTTACGCGTAGATGGAGGGGTACACCGTAGTGGAATTATAGTGCACAGTATGAAAAAATTCCGAAAAATTACAGTTGAATTCCGATGAATTATATTTAAAGAAGTTTATCTCTCGGTGTAAATGAATTGCATTTTTATATTTTTCTCACATATTCTGTCCTGATAAGTTAAAATAATCATAGAAAGTGTTCGATTTGAAGTAATCCCGACATTTAAAAATTTTTCTTTTTCAATAATTAAAAAAAAAACTTTGTAACAACGTAAGCAAAACATTGAAGCAAAACTGAAGTTCTTCACTGAAAACGGCATTAAAATGTGTTACTGTAGATGGACACAAGTAGGAATCTTCGTAATTTGCTTTACTCTTCGAATAAACTATTTTATTGAATAGCCAAAACAACTAGAAATCAAACTTGGTTTGCACGTGCACGTTTCTGATAATTTTTAAGGGAAGAAAATCCTTTGCTTGCAGTTTGCATAAGCGCGACCGACGATAACGTTGAAAAGGAAAAATGTTCGGCAAAAATTAGTTCCCTCGCGAAAATGTGCATACCGCTTTGTCAAGCCTTAACATATAGCCCAAGAATATGCGATTGCATCAACGAAAAGGATAGAGGATTTCGGCAGAAGCTAATCTGAAGTTTCAATCTTACACGAATTTGCCTTCAATTTAATGCAATTTAAAATCCCTGCTAAAGTAGAAAGTAATAAGATTTTTTACCATTGTCCGATTGTCGGTCTCTATGGCCATTTGACAGTTTTTTTTTTACTTCCGGCTGTTTAAAAAAACTAGTCTATTGTAGTCCTTGAAGTTCTAAACAAAAATCCTAGATTTTAATTGTGATAATTTTAGCAATAAAAATTTTATTTTTTGGCAACAAATATTATGGTCGAATTTTGCTCATTACATTTTAAATGTGAATTTCAATTTTATAACAATTCAATAGTATGCAATATTGTCGCGTCTCAATTTGGACCGATGTTCTGTATCGGGTAAACAAACGACTAAACAAATGACCAAAGAAAAATGACGCAATATATTGTTCGGACGGAGTAACAAAAGGATGGATATTATGGTATTTAATGGTGTTAAAACTGTGAAGGATGCATAGTTCCAAATCGTAGCGGTTTTTTTGCATAGTCATTTGAGCCATGCATACCTTAGTGCAAAAGTAATTAAGTAAAAAGTTATAGTGAATTTTCGAATTTTTTATTTAACTACAAAACTTTCAAAAGCTTTTGAATGAGTTTAAATGGGGACAACACATTATATATAAATTTTGTGTAAATATGTAGAGGGCGAAACGTGCACAATTATTTTTCGTGATTAACCTTGTTAAATCTGTTGGTGGTTTTTGGAATATAGTTTTTATGGCATGTGTCTATAAAATACGCTGCTATTATGAAATATCATATTTTATACATTTTCATAATTATCATTTTTATTTTATAAAGAAAGTCATTATAGAGATATTGAATTTTTAATTGATGAAAATTTCACCGTTGACTATTAAGATTTCAGTTTTCGGTTAGCTCTGGTTAGTTTTGATTTATTTATTTGTTGTAATATTGATATGTAAAAACTATGATAGTTTTGTTTTTAGTTTTATGCCAAAATAATCAAAACCGAAATCTTATTTAAAAAATACCAGAATTCAAATCAACTTTTAAACCTACTGCAAAACCGAGTCACACTGACAAAGCACTCTCTTTATAGTGAACCCGGCTCATTCGCCAGTATTTAAAATACAAATATAAATTTAATTTATTTCAATATTATTTTTAAAAAAAACAAATTTTACAGCAAATTCGAACATACGCTATTCCAAATTTTTGGAAAAAGTCCCCCACATAAATTACTGATCTTTATTTGGCGCGGAAAATATGTAATAAGTAAACAAAATCTTTAGATCTACTTTAAAGATATACTTTAAAGATATACTTCTCCTATGTCTTACCTATATTGCTACCATTTTTAGATGGATTTCAAAACTGACAAACAAAATTCCTGTGTCAATTTACGACATCTAGCAATAAACTAGATGAAGATGTCATGCTACACAATTGCTCTGACTGGAATTTAATCTAGTATTACGAGCAGTCATTACTCAGCCTACAGATAATAATTATGAAAAATTAATCGTTTTTTATATGCGGCGAAACAGTTTTTGATCATTGACCAGTTATTCTAAATAAAGACTTTTGAAGACATTTGGAATTCCCGAAGCAATTTGTATTTACGACCCTTATTTTCGGTTATAATAAAAATGTAACAAACCATGGGAAACTGCACCAATTATTAGAAATTTCAATCCTTATTGGGTACCATGTCTTTTTCGATTTTAATATTAGGAATCACCCTACAAATCTGTAAATTGACACCTTTTTTATAAAATTTATAATAAAGTTATAATAAATTTTAAATTTGAGCGAAGTTGCAAATCTATCCCACATTTTCGTAAAAAAAATATATAAACTCATCTGTATGTATGTATATGTATGACCAAAAATTTACAATTTTTTTAAACTTCTCACGAAATTTTGTAGAATAAGTATAAATTTACATGTTTTTTTGTCAGATTTTAGATAAAATTTAGATTTTTTTCAATGAAATATTGTTTTTGATGCAGAATAAAATGTGGTGCAGAGTACGAAGGAATTCACGAGGTATTTCAACTAATAACAGTGTAATTTCGAATAATTTCAAAGGAATTTGAAAATTTGTATACCTACACTATTTCCTGATAATTTATATGGATTTTTCGAGCCACAAAAGTACAAATTCTTTCATATTAAATCCGCATAAACAATCATAATTTTTCTTTGATATTTAAATAGGATAAATCGTTTTCAAAAATTTAACTTACCTTAGTTTTTGAAATTCCAATCTAATTTCTCATTAGTTGCATGTACAATTACAATTACCTGATACACAATCAACGGTCCGGATTCAATAATCCACCATTATATTTTTTGTTTAAATCATGAAGATTCGACCGTTGAAATGTAAATCAATTTCAACCTTCCCAAATATTTAAGATGAATAGGCATTTTCCGCCAGCGGTGGACTAGAACAAGAATAATAATATAAAAGGAGCGTGAAATAAATAACAAAATAAAAAACTTCTTCATTAACTGCGAAATGCTTGTGTTCGAAGATAATTTTAAAGGCTACTTTATAATTTACTGCTTAGCTGACTGCTTCAGAGTCCAAAACGATCTTGAGAGTTTTTTATCTTCCTGTCAAAGTGAAAGCTTATTTCTAAATATTGAAAAATGCAAAACTACAACAATTGCTAGAAACGCAAACTCTCTAATTTTTGATAATAAACTTATGAGCACATCACTAAAGGTGTCAACTTAATTAAAAATGATTTATGAATGAAAACATCAAAACCATTATAAAACAATTAACGCGTGGCGTGGGTTAAATGGTCAGGGAGTCAAAATTGTTCGCCTTCATAAAGTTTACTAACTTGTTTATTTGCTGTGGCTCTTCTGTTTGGAAGCCACAATATATCAAACATTCATTGAAACGAATGAAATGAAAATAAACAAAACAAATATTTAAATTATGTCTCTCAAAAAAAAAACATCGACACACGGTGATTTAAGAAATAACAAAAAGACATTCCATCAAGATAGAAGAGCTATTGCAAATTTAGTTTCTTGTCTACAAGTTACTTTACGGTTTGATAGACAGCCTTTAACAAGAATAAGTTTTGTATTCCCAAAGAAACTTGTATTACTTGGATGATCACTCAACCTTTTTCGCCCCATTCAGATCGACAAACTAAGGTTTAATTTTGTGCATATTGTAGCTAATAGCGAATAAAAATATATAAATAAAGGTGGATGAAGTTTTCATTTGTCACCACTAAAAGTCACGTTTTAATTTGGTTACTGATTTGAGGTTATTTTTGTTGAGTTATTGAGTATTTGAATATCATGTACTTTTGCTATTTTACTGGAGAATAAAATTGTCTTTTGAATGGATGCTAATCTGTTAGACAATAATGATTGTTATTTGGTAAAAGAATTCAATATGGCCACCTTACTCCTCCACAGATGTAAGAACTCAAGGACAACAGACTTTTGCATCTTCATCAGGCTGGGATCTTACTTATTTCGCCAAGCACTTCATCCTTGGTGCCTCCTAAGGCTCCTTCAATAAAGATAACCAATTGCACAGTACATTCTGAATACAGCCTACGAAATTCTGGAGTTAATTCTAGGTGCTTCATTTGCTTCTCACTTATTTTAATTTCAATGTTACACTCCGCTGAATCCGAAAATTCAATGGCAGAGAGTTTCCTTACCGAGAAGAACGATTTCAGGTTTATTAGCATGGACCCTATGTATGTAGGGAATGCATAGTTCCAACAGAAATGACAGTCGTTAGTCTCAACCACAGCTTCTGAAACTAATGAAAAAATTTCTATTTCGTCAATACTGGAGAAATGCCTTAAATGAAAATAAAGTGCTTGTGTCTATTGTGCCAACATAGCTAGTTTTAGCAAGCACGGAACTCACTGAGAGTAACTGTTGCTAGCTGAAAGAGTTGGTCATAATTATTAACACACGCGACACGCTATGCCTAGGACTAATCGTTCATGCATGCACTCCAGACCCACAAGGCCACGCGGCCCAGGTGTCGTGTGAGATAAATACAAGATACTGATAAGCGATGGTGAATACTTCGTTGAAGATGCAGCACTACAAAGGGATAAAGTAACTCAGGAACAGCAAACACATTCGGACCATATTTTACTTAAACACTGCCTATGCCTGCTTCATAGCTTAACTTTCATTCCTTCAGTATCCTGTAAGCGATTTTATTCGACACCGAGGTATCTGTAGATTTCTTCGACTTCCAGCTGCTTGTTGATATTGCCAAACTGCATGGCTACATCTCATAAACTACCTTTAAAGACTGTTCTAGCACCCTTAGGTGTTCGAAGAGATATCGACATCGAAATTATTATTATAATTACAGTGCAAATAGACAACGAACCCTCCCAATAATTAAATTTAATATATGAGTACCTCAGGGAAGAATACTATCACCAATTCTGTTCAATACTTACTTCGAAATACTGTTTAGACAAGGACTTAGTGAAACGGAGGAAGACATTAATATCAATGGAGAGACCATCAATAATTTAAGGTATGCGGCCGATACAGTTCTTATAGCAGATAGTGCTGAGAGATTGCAGAGTTTGATAGATCATGTAGTGGAGGCATGTGATATGTATGGTATCAACTCATATGTATGGCTCAACTACAAGAAGACCAAAATTCTTATAGTTAGTTATACACGGGAGCTCAAATACTTTATAGAAAAAGCCAGAACCGTTTTTAACTGCCTCAGAATAGTCCTGAATATTACTGGAAGAACACGGGTTCTAAGATGTTATGTATTCTCCACGCTCCTGTACGGAGTGGAAGCCTGGACGTTGGCAGATGCTACATCTAAGTGCTTTGAGGCCTTTAAAATGTGGTGCCCGCATACTGAGGATATCATACTCCCACCATGTCACAAACAACACCGTGATCCAGCGAATGCAAAAGCAACTCGAAGTCTATGTAAAAGTGAGGGGTACCTTGGGGATGTGAAGAGTAATGACAAATATCAATTTACCCAACTAATCTTGCAGGGCGAAGTGGTCAGGGGCGAGGACGAACATCGTGGCTGAAAAATATCAGTGGACAGGAATGACGACTGAACATTTATTCAGGGCGACTGTCAACAAGATTGTATGCTGGTACTTTCTCACGTTTCCAGTGTAGGCATTCTGGATGTTTTCATTTACTGTAATGGTTATGTCGATAACGGTAAGCGTTCTATTCTCTTTATCATGTACCAAAATATCAGGTTAGTTATTTGGGACTGTGCGATCTGTGCGGATGCTCATATTCCAGATGAGTTTGTATTCTTTGTTAGCAGCTCGTACTTGTTTAATGGATAATAATAATAATTATTATTATTATCCATTTCCGTTTGAACAGTATATTCGGGAAAACAAAGCAAAGGAGGAATACAATTCACAGTGATATCGATCGACCAGGCACGAAGTAAGATAAAATTTGTGTAGATCAGTAGCAAAGACCATTGGCAGTGAACCACCGCGCCGTAAAAACTAATGACTAAGCTAATATATGACGTAACCGAATCCTGGAACCTGCTGACAGACTGTATATTTTGCCGGCAATGGTTTAGTCTGATCGCACGCGAGAGGAATCTCCGCGAGTTTGTAACAACAAACAACACATTCTGGTTATTCCGACAACAAACAAATTGGAAAAATCATGAAGTCCAAAAATGAAATACTAAGTAAATTTGATTACATGAAAGCGTATAGCTATAATTTCATATTAACGGAAAAGACGAATACTGAACTGGAACACCAACAAAACGTTGGTAGAATAGACAAGTCGTTTTACAAAATATTTTCCTGGCAAATCATGGGCAAGCAGAAAGAACGACAATTAAGCGAAAACCAATCAAGTAAGTACTTTAATTGACTATATCTATTAAATAAAATATCTTATAATATACTCTTATTCATTTTCCGCAACAGAGCCATCGCTCAGTAACTAAGACACGTTTTTTGCATTGTTAAAGAAGTTTAAGAAAAGAAAAATGCTAAATAATGTACAGCTTTTTTAAGATTTTGATCACATTTCCATCTTCGTGTATTTAGATAATGCCTATTCCCATTACCACACAATTTACAAACAATAATTATTTATCTATTATATTGTTTTCACTCATACTCAAGTGTAATGTCAGATATTGGGCAGAAAATAAATAAAACTTTCACAAAAAAAAATTATCCATATCCATAAAAAGTTGTACTTCGCTTAGAATTTTATTATTGTTGCAAATTTCGGTTTGAAATTTGGAACCTTCAGTTCTCTCTACAAGATCAAAATTTGAAGAATTTTAGGGACATTCCATATCTAGAGGGTCATGCATTTTCGGAGATCTGATACAGAGATACACCTCCAAAAGATTTTTGTGTCGCCAGTGAGCTGCGCCAACGGATTATATTGTTACACTTTTGCATTTATCAAGAAAAGATTTCACTCACAGAGGCGCGATATAAAAAAAAAGTAAAAAATGATGTAATTTTAACATCTACTATCTTCCTTAATAAACTTTACCGCGCAATAGTTAATAGTAATTTTAGTCTTAAAATGGCCCAAGGAGTCACCCCGTTGGACATATCTTATGTATCTTTTTTAAGTACCCGGTATAATGTGTGAGAATGAATAATTATACATCCTTTAAATACATCAGGATTTGAAAACACTTAAAAATGTCTGATTATAGCTATCGATTAAAAAAATATATAATTACTCACACGATTAAAAGAGCTTCTAAAAACATTGTGCGTTGAAGATGAAGAAAACCTTCAGCAATATTTTTAAGAGAAAAGTTCGAAAAAGTACTGGTAAGATTAAATCATTGCATTTTAGTGGAGTAGGGAAACAAAAATTGCGATTTAATTTTATTATTATTATTATTATTATATATGTTAAATTGGGGTCCAAGATTTTGTGCGCTGGTAAATTGATATTTTTTATTAAGTCATCTAATAATGATAATAAAATAACAAACTATTCTCCAATTTAGCCACATATATGTTTTAAAGTCAATCTAAATATAGCAATGCGTAATGTTATCTTATCAAAATGTGGAATGGGTTATTGCTTCCTCAATAATATATTCGCTGAAAACTTACTATGTTAAATACAATTTACGTTACTTTATATATTGTATGAAAAGGCGCCAACATATTTCTATCGGTTTTATAGAGCACGGAGGGAAAATTATTTTTTTGTATTTCGTCTGTTTATCAAAAGCAAATAAAATCAAAAGTAGATTAGGGTTTTTACCTCAAGATTCTTTTAAATTTACGGCCAACTAAGATAAATTAATCCAAAATTGTATTGTTCTTTTCAGAAGATGTTATCAAAAATGGTCAGATTGTGTCAAACTCTGCAGAACCCCCGTCAAGGTAAGAAACCTGCCAGAAATTTATAATCTTGCGCCTTCGCCTTAACTTGAATTAACCGGGGGACTATTATTCTCTTTAGCGTTAACTCAACAATCTCCGTCACAATCACTGAAGTTTTGACTAAATTCCACAACAAAGAATATTTATTTATTGTAATATTTTCACTTTATGTGTAGAAAGGGTTATAACTTTACTGTAACAATAATATAAATAAGGAACCAACAAAGGTCGTACTTAATTAAAATCTAAGAAGCTGTTTTTTATCTTCTGGTTACAGTGCCACGCGGTCGTTCCATCAGTAACAATTTAATTTAATTTACTTATTTATTGTTTATAGAGAATATAACTTTATTACTGTAACAAGATTTTGTAATGAAGGTAACCGGTGTCGTCCTATATCTACTGGGTGCCCAAAAAAAAAAAAGCTCGAATGCATTTAGTGGTAGTTGAAATGACTTTTCCTTTTCATTTTGGGGACGTATTTAATTTGCCTACTATGGGGTATTTTCCTAATTATCATCTACATGTTAATCTTCTGTAACTTTCAAATTTCTAAGTAGGGATTCAGGTTTCAATTTCTTTTTCAAATGTAGAAAAAGAGTATATTATGCAACAAGTATGTCATGCAACAAGTGCGCTAAACGCAATTTGACTCACGAATTTATTTGACACGAGCGGAGCGAGTGTTTAATATACGAGTGAGTTAAAAATTTTACCGAACGTGTTGCATACAAAATTTTTTGTACGACCGTTAATTTTTGGGTACATTTTCGCAAAACACGAATATATTCACTGACATGACTGTCTGAATTGACAAACGTCAAAATTCAAAGCGTGGGAAATATCTCCGAAAACATCCGATTGCTCCCAAACCCGTGCGGTAAAATCCCGGAAATGTCCGAAGTGGCTCGGATTCGTGAGAAACCAAACTGACGTGGTAAAGCGACGCTTCCCGCACGCTAGATCGGTTGATAATTAGGTATTTTGCAGACGGGAGTAGAAATATATATTTGCCCACTTAATATGGAGGCAAGACATATTTAGATCAAACCTAGAAAATATTGGGTGTTAATTTTCCTGGTATCATTACCACTAACCATAACATATCTTTCTCTTTGCCAATTGTCAGAAACTACAATACAGTCATTATTCCCATGGGACGTAAGTGCTGACCAAGTTTAAATTTGTAAGGGTGATATATCGGGTGACACAAGAAAGTGGAACACTTTATAACATTTAAACGGCTTGAGATAGCAATTAGAAATTTGGAAGGGTTAATATAGGCCGAATGTCCAATTTTTTGACAATATGTAGTCAATTTCGAATTTTAAATGCATTTTTGGATTCAGGATTCTACGTAGGATAGGATGGTTTTTCTGTTTTTTTTTTGTTTTTTTAAATTTTTAATTAAATTTGAAAATTGTGTCTAAGAGGCTGTGACATCATAAATACTATTGACCGGTCCACCTGATCATGTGAAAAATTGTAAATGAAACTTTTCTTTACTTGCCTAATGGCAAATAGCATTTGATGTAATACTGCTATATGGTGTAGAAACCTGGACCATAAGGGCCAACGTGATGAATCGATTGGATGCCTTTGAAATGTGGTTATTTAAAAGACTACTCAATTCAATTCCCTGGACAGATCACACAATAAATATTGAAGTATTAAATCGAATGGGCAGAGAAAGAGAATTGTCGCCTATAATAAAAAGAAGAAAACTACCTATCTGGATCATATTTTGAAATTCCAAGTACCAGTTCTTAAAACTTATAATGAAAGGAAAGATAGAAATAAAACGAGGCATCGGAAGAAAAAAAACAATCATGGCTAAAAAACACAGTCAGTTTTATCTTTTTAATTTCACAAAAGGCTATCGAGGTATACCAGCAAAGACGTATTTATGTTGAAATAACCCCAATAACATCCAAACTTGTGTGAATTTATAAAATTGTAGCTTCGCCAGTTTTGACAAACTTTGTGTGCACTAGCAAATAAACTTCTTTCGAAAAAGAACTTTTATTTGACAAATAACATGTTTGAGCTTTTACGTTCAGCTAATCAGAATTTCATAACTATACAAGAAGGCAAGCAACTGCAAAAAAAGACGTCAGTTTTACTGGGTTGGTATTATAAAAAACATAGAAAGGCAAAATATTTACAGAAATGTACCCTTCATCAGCTGCAAGAATATTCATTAACCTGAAAATATGTCAACAACTACGAGACTTTATAGGTGACCACAGTCTTGAAATAAACTAGTCAAAACAAAATAACGAACACTATGAAAAACACTCATTTTCATTTATATTTATATTTTTTATTTTATTTTATTATTTATATTTTTTTTAGTAACCTTGGTATAATTTTTGTTGCCATTTACAATAAATATGCACAAAATGTGTGTACAAAAACTTGTTTTTCAAAGATGAGATTAATAATTTGATTGTTCTTTAAAAAAAGCAAATTATCATGAACATCGATGCATTCGGAACACCTGTTGAACAAAGAAGACATTTACTTGAAATAGAAAGTTTTTCCATTATAAATATCGCTCTAAGACTTCAAACCAATCATTCAGTAATGTGTAGGCTTATAAGCAGATATCCAGAGATTGGCATAGGTACAAAAAGATCTTTTCCTCCAAGAGACAGGGCGACAACAGCACGTGATTTGTTGAATATATGGCTTTGAAGATACAGCATGAACGGCGTGAAACATTGTAGATCTTCATTTTAATGCCACAAGGAGGGGAATATCCACACAAACAGTACGGAACAAACTCCAAGCAGCTGGTATGCGGTCCAGAAATAAAGCTGTTATAGATCACAGTTAAAGTTGGACTATGGATCGTTGGGGACATAAATTTTACTTTCTTTACCATTTTTATTTTACGAAACTTGAAGACGAAGGGGTGAACGAAATCGTTAGAGAAAGTGTTCAATTTGGAAGTGGCCCAACTTACATGTGTTTCGTGGGAACTACATGAAGAAGGCTCACAATTTATACAACATGATAATGGCCGACATCAGAGTGCCAGGATAGAAACCAAATTCCTCCACCCTCAAAATATTGAGGTTATGGAGTGGCCAGCAACCGCTCCAGACCTTCTGGCATTATCTTAAAAACATGATTAAGAATCGCCAATCCCACCAAAATTTAGAGTAACTTGGGGAGAGTGATGTAACATCAGGAGGAAGACAATTAGCAATTTAGTTGAATCTATGCCCCGTCGTCGGTCTGCAGAGGTCGTACGAGCTAAAGCAATTAATCTTTTTGAAGGAATACATAAAATATATAAAATTCTTTAACTCTCGAAATTCACTTTTTTGGTTTGTTGCAATTATTCTTTAGTTTGTTCAAAAATTAAATTTTTACTTTATTTTAAATTTAATGTTTTGTTAGAATGCCGAAGGTTTAAGAAGAAAAATTTTACTTTTTGGAAAAATACAAAGTAATTACAAAAGTGGTCCTTATTTCATTTTGACTAGCTCACTTTATGGTAAAAAATGTAGAATCTGTCACACTTTCATTCGATGGATGGAGTGAAAACTCACACATTTTTAATTGTTGTATTCACAATCGTTAAAAATAAAACGGAAAAGCTATATAGATTTATATTTTTGTCTAGAAAATTCTAGTTGTTGATGCCTCAGGTTAAATTTATTGATATTATTCGGTAATGACCATGTCAAAGTAATTAACTCGTCAAAATTCCAATATACTGCACAACTAATCCAAAGATTTGATTTCTACGTGTAAAATTTGACAACCTACATACTGTTCCTTTTATATACCCATATTCAAACATCGTTATAAAAAAAAAATACAAAAACTCAACTTGTTAATGCTGTCGTCAATTTTGCGTCTCAATTTGTTCGAGCAAATAGAATATGACGGTAATAAAATACAGAATCGAAAGACGTTGTAAATTTGCGCCGGCAGTCGTGAAGCGGTGTCCGAAAACAAACTCGTTTTATGTGCAAAAAATTAACAGAAATATGAGGGTGTAGGTTAAGATCACTAATACACTTTGTCACTTGCTCATGACACTTTTTCGCAGCAAGATTCAGCAACAGGAAAATCACGTTTCAATTTCGAAGACAGATTACGGCGGCAGTTTCCCCAAAAGGTAATAAAATATTTTTTAAATGTACTAAAGTTGAGCTTTGATCGTTATTTAGAAGATTTTTTATTAGCTAAAGAAACATTTATGAATTTTGTATTATGTATAGGGTGTCCGAAATAAGGTTCTCTGTCCCATTAACTCAAAAACTACGAAGATAGAAAAAAAAAGTTCAATGGAAAAGTTGCGCAGTTTCATCCAGATTTTTCAGTTTTTAATTTTTCATGTATACAGGGTGTTTTGTTGTTCTGGGGTGAGTACCAGTTTTCGTATTTTAAATATTTCCCTTTGTATTATTATATTCTTTCGATTCTCCGTAAAATTCTAGATATATAATAGTAATAATAATAATAAACCGTATTTTTAACTTTTTTAAAGAAAGTTTTGGTGCAATGGGGAATCGTACGCTTTTCCATCTAATGATTGCAAGCAAGCCCACTGCTACTCTGAATTTTTTGAATGCGAATCCTAAGCTGCAGATCTGGACACAAGAAGACACAATAGGTGGTAACACTAAGCTTTCGCATAGATTGGTTGTGCGGGTGGTATTGAAAAAATGTTAAATATTAAACAAAACTTGAATTTTATGTCCAATGCAGGTCCAAAAATAATAACAATTTTTCCTAATTATATAATTGTGGATGGATTCGTTGTGAAAGGGTGACTATTGTCATACATTGAATATTTTGGATGTAAATTATTACACGATGAGCGAAAACAATTTCAAAAATGAAATTATAAATAAACGAAAAACAATTTTACATTTTCCCATTGTAATATTGCTATATTATGGCACATAATATGCAAATGTTATAAGCACAGAAACTCAACTTTACAAAAAATATTTATTTACACTTCAGGTTGACATTGATTTATTATTTGATTTAACTTGTCCGATTTTTTCCCATTAAATCCCAGAAGGTATTCAGAAAATGAAAGATTGGATGTGGATAAATGTTATATAATGAAACCAACAAATTATCGTATTTAAGAACAAGAGAAACGCAGAGAAAAAATCCAAAATGAAGAATTCCCGATGAAACAATTTTTGAAAGAAACGTTCTTTAAGCCGGCATGAGCATGACACAATCAGAATTATAGATTTAAAAATAAACAAATAAAATTCCAAAACACAAAGTCGTATATTCGGCGATACAGGTTGTAAATATTAGTTCTAAGTTGCTAACTGGTTTTCCGACAGTACCACTTTCATTTATAAATTGAATTTCGTTCCTAATTTGTTTAGAAGCTTCAGTAGCATGGCCAACTAATAGCAAAACTTGACCGCCATATATGTTATATCATTATTGCAATTGAAAAATGTTAAATTGTCAAATTTTCGAAAACTATAAATTTCCAGAACAAATATACAAAGTCAGTTTCCGTTCGAAAAATTTGACTTTTTACTTTTTTTGCTAGACCTGTTTTAATGAACTGCGTTCTATTTAATATATATGAAAAATAAAAAATTAAAAATTCAAGGTGAAACATGCAACTCTAATCAATTTTTTTTCTATCGTTGGTAGTATTCGAGTTAACCATATAGAGAAGCTTAATTTAGACATTCTGTACTAAACATAATATTTTCTATGAGTCAGCTTCTTTATTTTAAAATCATTTGACAATGATCTTACATTAACATTACACACAGAAAAGCAAATTTAGTTTAGTAATAAAATTAAATACTTGTGCCTTGTTTTTCCAGTAGCTCTTTTGTGTTGCATATTTTTGAGAAGCTCAGAAGAAGCCTACAAGCGAAAGTTTGGTTTCTATAGACGAGTTTTTACCTTTTTTTGTAAATAAATAACCGCGTATAAATGCGTATCTGACTGTATCGTATGTATTTGAAAATCCAAGATTGCTATTACATTTCATCATGAAAACCGCGTACATCGTACATGTCATACATACATATAAGTTACGGATAGCTAACATTTTTTATTTAGATATCTTGATCAAACTGTCTATTCATTCGATTACTACAGTAACAATTGATGCGCTGCAGGCGGCATTGATATATTCGAAGATTTTCCGCACATGCCTCTGCGTTTTGCTTATTAACTTGCACATTGTACCAAATTATTTCCTATAAATACTGGCCTAAAAATATCGCATCCACCCTTATTGACGATCTGTCAGAGGCCATGTTGGTTGTTGAATACTGCATAGCACGAAATTTTAAATCTCGCTCATACGCAGGTTGAATGAAACTTCTCAAAATTTTGTTTATAGTTGTTTCATAAATTCTTGTATTTTCGGCATAGGCATGCCCTCTCATGGTAGTTCTAGTAGAGCTATCTGGTTTGAATTTTGGAAACTAGGGCTCGTGTAGGAAAGTTGGCTGATTTTAATAAAAAAAGAAAAACAGGAATCTCAAATGATTTCTATGACTTTAGCCTATTTAGCGAGTGTCCTATGAAATTGTCAACGGATGTATTTCATGAATTTCGAAAAGTTCACAACTTTACGGGAAAAATGTGCAAGAAAGAGCGGATATATAGAAGAAAAAAAATGTTATAACATAATAAATATAATAATAACAATAATCCTTACCCACTATATCGGCCAGCCTGAAAATTTGAAAGTTATTATTAATCATTTCTCTTCACTTCTTTTATTATGATTTTTTTTCCAAATTGTCCATTCGCGAATGCTTCATTCACGAAAAACAGAAAGTTGTTTTTTTTTCTCATTATTTTAATATATATTATGGCAAATTTGATACTTAAACATTAAAATTTTTACCAGTTTCTATAAATATTTTTCTTTTCGTGCCTATTTCAGATACGTAGCAAAATGTTATTTCAAGACGAAGACTGTTCCGACGTGGTATACAGAGTCATTGCTGATATATGTTGGTTCAACTAAAAGAAGATACGAAGAAAAAGTGCATTTTAAGGTAAAAATTTATTAACATTAAACATCATCCCAACGAAATCAGATTTACCAGGAACATTCGCTAAATGCTACGTTAAGATAGAGGATGTCCCTGTAATGGCATAATTTTTTTTCATAACACAATACGAGGTGTGTTCAAAAAGTAAGGTGACTTTTAAGTTTTATCAAAAAAATTTTATTTATTCATCAAAATTAATGTTGTCCCCTGCAAAGTAATCCTCCCCAGATATAATACACTTATTTTTTCTTAATCCCCTCTATCGTTCCCAACTTCCTTCTTTTTATGGGTTTCTTGAATTTTGGAAACAGTAAAAAGTCGGAGGGGGCCATATCCGATGAATATAGTGGCTAAGGCATGATTGTGGTCCTATTTTTGGCCAAATAGTTAGACACAATCAACGATGAGTGAGCAGGTTTTCCCACAATCCCGGACATTTTCTTCGTATTGCTTCTTGCAAAGGGCGCATAACTGCAAGGTAATACTTTTTATTGACCTTACAACTTTGTGGTGAGAATTCTTGATGTACTACGCCACCATAATCAAAGAAAACAGTAACAAAACCTTGACATTTCTAGGTTCTTCCATTGGGACGACTGAAGTTTCAGAACAAATTTTGCTGCTACACGTTTCACGCCAAAAAATTCGGAAGAAATTGCATGGGACGCGCCAATAGAGATGCCGACATCTTAAGCCACTTCTCTAATAGTGATTCGGTGATTGTTCAACACCATTTTGCCATCTTGGAACAGCTTGTACCACTTATAAACATTTTTTTTTGCTCAAAATAGATGCACCATATGCGGTTGTCAACATTTCAAGCGTTTTGCAGCACTGTATTCCATTTTTTATAAAAAAAATTATGCAAAGTTCAATTTTTTTTTACAGCAGAAGATCACCGAGTACACAAAACACGTCTAACGCTTCTGTCTCACAAACAGAAGTAAACTTGCAAACTGGCTGAAACTGTGAACATATGTTAGTACTAGTACCAAAATAGCAAACAAAAATATGGAAGATCCAATGTACGTAGCCCGCGCAATTACAAAAGCCTCCTTACTTTTTGAACACTCTACGTATCCAAATATTATTCAGTTATTAATCATCAAATCTCACACCCACTTAATGTACAGATCTGGAGATAATTTTGATGAGGTGTTTGTCTTCACCCACCTTCAGCCACTACCTTGATCCTTTCGCATATTTGACATCCCTTTGTAATGTCATGTGTTCAAGTAACTACAACTTATCAATCGCACCGTTCCTTAACAACCAACAGACGTTACTGAGCTTAATAGTTACATAAAATGGTTTATTTCAATTCAATTTATGTTGGAATTCAACATAAATCTAGTAGTAGGGATATAGGGCAGTAGTTGTTATAAATATGAATATCAGTTCTTAAATATTCAACAGTGAGTAATTCCTCGTAACACTCTGCGAATCAAATATTGATCATTCCGGTGGATGTGCCAATTCTGATTCAATATTTAATATTCAACGAACTCCTGTACAATCATCGCGAGGGCACAAACAAAAAAGTGGCGGATGAGCCGATTCCACTCCTGAGTTCAGTGAGCCTGTTTTTGATAGCAGACCATGCCTATTGGTTAATAGCAATACCAAGGACAGTATGACTCTTAGCAAGCAAGCAACCAACAGAACATTCTAATAAATAGTTAAGCACACACTGGGGGTTCTAATTTCTATGCCACACAATATAGGTTGAACGTCCGTCATATGAATGTCTTAACATTTTTTTTTAAGCATATAGCTAGTAGAAACATTCGGAATCTGTGTATTCGACCTGTATATTTCCCGACAGTCCAAATCGCTACTAATTTAATTTTCGTCTTTTGCAGAATAAATTGCAACCATACTATTGGTCAGAAACGATGACAACTCAAATGAAAGAAGACAAAACTACACCTCCAGTATTTCGATCGGAAGCGTTTATAACTATGGAAAAATCGAACTATCATTACATCTCATTAGAACCACAACAACAAATTGTTGCTGCAGTTACTGTCACTGCATAACACATTCCCCCTATCTGAAACATTCCGTTTGAGTCTAATGTCCTGTGTTAATATTAGTTAGTAAATATAATTAAGAAAATTATTAAAATGTATTGACTAAAATTCAGTAATAAATTTCTTTGATTACGCCAGAACGACAAATGTAATTTTTTCCTTGAAGCAATTCAAAAACCTACAGTAAAAAGCTGCTGTCCATCTCTAAACATTGTAACTATTGAGCTAATATTAAAAAAAAATACTTGCCACACTTGTTTTTTGAATATTATTTAGAATTTAGAATTTTAATGATTCATCTCCATAACAGATTACAAATTTTGTGTATCGACTTGATAAATTCTCATTAAAGTTTTGTTAATTTAATGTTGAATACTGTTAACCTTATAAAATAATTTCGTAAATAAAAGTACCATAATTTGGAAACATTAATCTAACTAGTTGAGTCTGTTTTCCCAAATTTTGTTTCGAACTGATAACCGATTGTTCAGGCAAAAATGTTAATTTCGTCTAGTTGTTGATGGATTAAAGCACAGAACTGAAAATCCTCATAAATAAAATATTAACTGCTAACTGATTTATCAGGAATACTTATCATTCCAAATAATTTAATGGTATTTGTTAAAATAAATTCTCTACAAGGGTGCTAGTAAATACTTTTTTAACATGGAAAAACTTTGGTTATTTTTTATGAAGATTTCCCAACTTTCTCAAACCCCATTTGAGGGCTTTCATACTATCCAATAGACACAAATATAAGGTCCTACATATTCAAAACAAATCTTGTAAGTAGGTACTTAGGAAACCTTTTTACATTTTCTCAAAAATGTATTTCGTGATTTTTTGTTGTAAACGTTCATTCATTTGTTAATCAACATTTACTATTTTTTATTGATTATCGTTTTTTAAATTTCTAAATAGATATAATAGATCTTACGTAGGTATGTCATACAGTTTTAACAGTGTTGTTCCAGAAATAATTCAGGTACCGAGCGACTCGATTCGATAACTAGAACAATCGAAAAAAAAACTGAAAAAGTTTGTGTTTTGTTCAAAATTTAACAAGTTGATGTGATTGTTCGTGCCCAGCGCAGAGATTCTCTGAAATACTTTAATTTAGCATTAATGTGTGTTCAAAATATAAGCATTGTGATCGGCCTTATTCTGTCTGGGTTCCCTCCTTGCTTCTCCGTCCAATTGGAGTTTAAATCGAGCTTTAAAATTTTAATTATTAAAATCTTCAACGTCTCCCAATTACACACCCTATGGGCCGTAGACTCTGTGGCAGAAAAAAGATTTATGGTATTGGTATTGGTATTAAAGGGGGGCGCCCTCGCGGGCGTCCAAGCACTTAGGCCACCAGATGGGCCCGTTGTGCCCCCAGGCCGCTCTAGAGGGCGTCCAGAATGCCGCCCCTCCTGTAGAAGGTCACCACCTACACTCCGGGTCGTCTCCAATGCCTAGCAAGCAGAGATGCCTCCTAAGCCTGCAATGTCCTGTGTAGGCCCCTGTTAGTGCTCTACACTCCCTCCTGGTCAGTCTAAGCAGCTCCCTGGTCCGAGGAAGGGCGGGCCCATCCATCATAAGCCTCGCCTGCCTCATTCCCGGAGCAACTCTCCAGCCCCCCGCGGCCCGGTCTCTCGCCCAGGCTTCGAGAGCTCCCCGCCTCACACACGGGGCGATCCCCAAGCGGGGCTCTGGCCCTATATGCCTATGCGAGGAGCCCTCCCTGGCTAAGGCGTCCGCTGCCTCATTGCCCCGGACACCGGTGTGACCCGGAACCCAGACCGTGACCTTTCTCTCCTCAGCCACCCTCCTCAGTACCCCTTTGCACTCCTTTATCAACAAGGAGCGCGTACGCACTGACTTCAGCGCCATGAGTGCAGCCCTACTATCCGAGCAGAAGAAGACTCTCCTGCTTCCGTAGTTGAGCCGAAGCACCTCTCTGGCCGCCATCAATAAAGCGAAAATTTCCGCCTGAAACACAGTGCAGTACTGGCCCAGAGGGACCGACAAGCTTGATCCCGTTGTCTCGCAGTACGCTCCAGCTCCGGCCAGATCTCCCATTCTGGACCCGTCCGTGTACCAGACAAGTCCATCCCAGGAGCCGACTCTGCCCTCTCTCCAATCTTCCCTTGATGGAAAGAGAAAGGTCAATTTATCAAAGAAGGTCATCTCGGGGATCATGACGTCACTCGGCATGCCCATGACCCCGCGATCCCCGCGACAGCCCTCTAAAATGTCGTACGGACCCCGATTGAGGGTTCCCTCCCTCCAGAGCCCGCAGCTCGCCAGCCTCACAGCTGTCCTGGCCGCCTAAATCTGCACCCGATCCGCCAGAGAGGGCAGCCCCACCAGAGCCTCCAGGGCCCTCGTGGGCGCCGTTCTCATGGCGCCCGTTATGCAGAGGCAAGCCAATCTCTGCAGTCTGTCAAGAACTAGCCTTGCTCCCGCTCTTTTGGTCCCCGGCCACCATGCCACTGCCCCATGCGTGAGCATAGGCACCACCATGGTACCGTAGATCCACTGCATGATCTTCGGCCCCAGGCCCCAAGTGCCCCCTACCGCTCTCCGGCACGCCCACAGAGCTCCAAAGGCCGACCTGGTCCTTGATCTTATATGTTCCTGGAAGGTCAACTTAGAGTCCAACCATACGCCCAAGTACTTGACACTTCCGCTTGCAGAAAGAGGCACCCCATCCATCGAAATGTTGAGGTTGCACTCCATCTTCCTTTTCCTAGTGAAGATTACCATCTCCACCTTGCTAGGATTGACAGCCAACTTGCTGTCCAGGCACCATTGTGAGAATCTTGCCAATGCCCCGTTCAGGAGCCCCTGCATCCTCCTCACGTCCGTCCCCTGCGTCATTATCACAAGGTCGTCTGCATATACCTGAGCATAGACCCCGTGTTCTTCCCTCAGAATATGCAATATCTCGTTCACCACCAGGCACCACAGGAACGGGGACAAGACCCCGCCCTGTGGACAACCCCGTGATGAACCGATGGAGACCTGCTCCCCACCCAGTCTTGCCTCGACCCTCCTGTCGGTTAGCATGGAGCGGATCCACCTTACAATGGCCGTCCCCACTCCAGTACTCTCCACCGCCCTGCAGATCGAGTACAGGGCCGTGTTATTGAAAGCCCCTTCGATGTCAGCGAACACGCACACCGACAGCCGTCCCGAGCCCATACCCTCCTCCAACCTGGAAGTCAGATGGTGAAGAGCTGAGCCCACAGACCCGCCACTTCGGTACGCATGCTGAGCTGGCTCTAAAGGGGCCTCCAGCTCCACCCAGTCCCTCAGATACCGGTCCACCAGCCTCTCCAGAGTCTTCATAATGAAGCTGGTGAGGCAAACAGGCCGGTACGACTTCGGGTCTGTGTAGTCACTCTTCCCTACCTTGGGAATGAACACTACCCTGCTGTGTCTCCACAGCTCGGGCACGTACCCCCTCGCAATGGAGGCCCTGAACAGGTCCATCAGCGGGCTGGTCAGGAGACCTCCGTCCCTTTGCAGCAGAGCCGGAAAAACTCCATCCCCGCCCGCCGACTTGAAGGGGCCAAAGCTGTCAATAGCCCACCTCAGCCTACTATGGGTAACCACCCTCCTTGCCGTGGCGTAGTCGCCTCCAAGACGACCCCCGGCTTCAATATTCTCCCCTGTGTCCGGATCAGCGGACCCTGGGAAGTGCGTAAAGATTTATGGAATGACAATCAAAAAAATTTTTTTGCAACTGTTTTATTATTGTAATTATTATTTTTTCGTGCGCCAGTGGCCTAGCGACGTTTTAATATATATTAAGACGGATTTGCTTAACTAATAATAAACAAGACATTGCTGCTGTTTCCAGTAAAGTAATTTTTCCAATGGGAAAATTTCTAAGTGAAAAATATGTAATCATGAAGAAGTTGATTACTGTGTTCCATACTATAATTTTTCTACGCCCTTAGTTTTTGGGTTCCTTTTTGCAAGACAGCAAGGATTCATAGAATGACGTACGACGTGATAATTAGAGCTGACAAACATCAAAATATCATCAGTGGCTGCGTCGGAGTTTGTATTGGGCAAATGTCTCTCGAATAAGATTACCCGACTAAGGTAAAACAAAAAAAAGGAAAACATGTTCCGTGGGCGAACATAACCTCAGTTATTAGAGCAAGATGTCAAAAACATTAAAATGATCATGAAAATTTAAATAAAAGTATCCTGTTTGTTAATAAAAGTTGGTAAGTTGATTATTTTTTATTGGATGGGTTGAATTGATTAATATGCTGCAATTTAAAAAATATATTTAGTTGACATTTTTCACCTTGTCGCCAATGTGATAAATTAATTTTCAATACCTACGGAATAAAATTTTGCTACGGGATGTTTCAGCCGTTCCCCAGATATTTTTGGAGTTTAGACCTTGATAAATAGTGCAAAAGACAGTAAACCACAGCAATTTAAACAGGTACAAACCATACATGAAACACTGTCAGACTGTTATCAGAATCTAGCTCAAAAACATCTGTTGGGAGTTCTATTTTACATAACCTCAAAGCATTTTAGGTATGTTGTGGTCAAGGATATTAAAGGAAATCTACATCTCTGATTGGTGAACAGTAGACTCAAAGCATGTTATCAATGTTAGTACATAAAAGGTTTATTTGGAATGATGAACTCATCAGAGATTGTACAAGTTAACTTTTTCTTAGTGAAATTTAGATATGTTTCGCAATAAGACAACATACTGATGAAATCTATTAGTTTTGGTATTAAATAATAGATAAGCATTTTTAAAATGATTAACAAAGCAAAATGGGCTCTGGTTTTGACCTGTGAAAATATTTTCTGTCTGTTAGCTGTTAGCGGAATTTAAAATTTGAAGCAATATAATTATGCAAAAAGCCAACTTTTTCTGGATGAGCTTTCGTTTTGTATCTGTATAGTTATGTTTATCATTTTTCCTAGAGTTTAATATTTGCTTGAAATCATTCCTATTGGCATCGAAACAGAAGGTGAGGTTGATTCTCAAGCAGAAACTTTTTTGCGGCCCTAGTTGCTACTAATAATAAAATTGATTTTGACCCACTTATTTACTTGTGATATCCATCTATTTACAGTTGGAAAAATAACTAATCCTGGTTAAATATTTACGACCATGTCTTGAAAGACTTTGCCATTAAGTTTAAATGAACTGGGCACTTTAGTCTTTATGATAATTGCCGCGCTGATAAAATATTTTGAATTAATAAGATACTAATTTTGTTATGGTGATAGTAGTATTTACTGGCCGTCTGGTTGTTATTTGACAGACTTCTTAATAAATTTGGTTATTATTGATAGCAATATCAACCCTATTTCCTCTTTGTGCATTAACTTCTAAAGTTATGTCCAAATGAAAACAGGGAATAGTTTATTTCAAAAAAATGGGTATTCATAAAAAAAAAGTAACTGAATATTATATATATTTTTGTGTTTCTAATTGGTAGATTACCTAGGGCGATGTGGGGCAATATGTTCATGCATAAATAATTTTGTATATAATTACGTTCATTTTTCATTATTATTTTAAAAACTTCTGCTATACATTACACAATTGTTATTTCAGTTGTGCACCGCTGAAATTTTCTACATTCAAAGCAGATAAAAAACTAGGTCATTTTTTTTCGAAAACCATTTTAATTGTATATTTTTATCTTGGTAAGATAACATGCGTTAATACTCGCCGAAAGCTCTAGACAATATTTGGCAGACAGATAAACGTGGCGCTTTTTTTTGATAAACCTTTAAAAGTTAGCGGTTATTGTAGAAGTGATATTTAAAAAATATTTTCCTTTTTCATTTTTTGCCAAACCTACAAATTAATCGTAAGAAAATTTTCATTGTGCTGTATCTTTTATGCCTTAATGCGTTTCTATTTACTCGAAACAAACTTATCAGCGGCAGTAAAATATAAAACCAACTGATCCTGATTTATTTGGAGTGAGTTCAAAAGTATCTATCGTCGCCGAATTGTCTCGCGCGTGTAACTAATTGATTTGAAATTTGCGCTGCTGCTCTATTAGTCGAAAGATTGTCGGTATCGGTTAAATTATAGTGTAAATGGCGGATCTAAATGCATTCCATATCATCTTCTGTGCAAACTCGCCAGTCGATTTACCAAACTCTTGCGGATTCGACAAGTTACCACAATTACACGTGCTTTCAAAGTGTGTAAAAGAACTGCGGGTTTATTTGTGCGATCGCTGCCTTGATCCGTAATGGGCGAAATCAGGAAATATGCTTTTTTGCTTTCCACTAACAAATAAGTTTCATCTATATAATATAGTCAACCGGATCTTCTCAGTTAAATTCACTTTTAGTCGTTTTTCGATTAACATGCCCATCATACCTTTACAGCGTTCGTACAAGTACATGATGTACGCCACCAAGCAACCCTCATTAAGAATAAATCAGGCAGATCTCGAATGCAAAGCTGGATGCGGGTTTTATGGCAACGCGGATTGGGATGGTATGTATTTTGACGCTTCGGATAAATTTAGCATTTGTTAATTTCATTTATTGGGTAATTGGTTAATAAAATTAAATTTCGGTATACACCCCCATTGCTGTAGTGTCTTAACTGTTATAAATTTCAAAAATTCAAAAACTATGAAATGGCTTCAGAACAAGGCTATTCAGCTTTGAGAACTATAGAAGGCTCGATTTTGTTTGTAGTTGAAGAGTAAAATTTCAATATCAGTTTTGCAAGCTGCAGGTTATAAAATGTATAAAAGTAGACAACCAAAATAATTAAAATAATCACCCAAGCACACTTGACATCTCGGGAAGACTCTAGCAAAACGCCATATGTTACACCATGATATCAGATACTCCCATAAATGATGAAGTATATGTTTCTATTCTGACAAAAAAGTTGACGGCCATTGCTTAACGGGACGTATATAAAATTTACTTACAACACTTAATGTGGTTTTTGTTTTTTTTTTTAATTAAAAAATAAATACTTCAGCTTATGTGTTGTTCAGACAAGGATATGCTGTTAGCTTATCATTTTTTAGTATAAACAAACCTCTCATCGTTAAGTTAATTTAAATTTGGAGTGCCATTTCAACCACGAGGGACGGTGATTTCATAAGACTAAATAAAAGTTGTATAATTGCTATTATATTTTCGCACTAGAAATAAAAAATTAACAATCAACTAGCCCCCCACACATAGAAATTGGAGGACAACTACCAAGACTTTTGAAGGAAAGGAAGGTTCACTTCCAGCCATCTTCAAAGTAAATATGAGCTCGTGGTCTATAGTTGTACATAGAATAGAATCATTTGAAAAATAAGCAAACTGCTGATGGACTCTCAGAACGTGTTAAAAATTGTGGCCTGTTTTCAAACGTACATATCCGCAAATTGGAAAACATATTTGGACAAGGATTTCGGCGTATGAGGGCTCAATATTTATCTGATATCGTTATGTTTTTGCAGATTTTTCTTAAATTGTATAGTTTTAATTAAACAGAGTGGTAAATTTAAGGATTTCAATTAGAAATCGATACATTTTAATTCTATATGACTTGCTTGTACCTGAATAATTCAAAAAATAGATATGTTTAATAAGAATAACATTTTTTATTTGAAGTGTAAAATTGCTGAAAGCTTCGAAAGTATCAACGAATTAGTACCGAGTAAAATATCATCTAACGTCACTCACAATATGTTAATAATCATCTTTTTTTTGCATTTGCATAGACTTTGACATATTAAGAAAATGTCATCTAATTTAATATATATATATGTATATGCAAAACTTAAAGTAGAAGTGGTTTAATTGATATATTACACAAGTTTTATAAACGGCACTTTAGTCACTAGCTTGTTTGGGCATCACTTTAGCGAGTGTCTAAAGAAGTTTATAAAGATATTGCATGCCATACTTTTTCTATGCCTATTGGTTTTTGGACACATTTTTGCAAAACAGAGACCAACAGACCCTTTCTCTAAAATACCAACGTCAGTTTCGTTACTTACAAATGCGACCCCGTCAGTCACTTCTGTCAGTCAGTGAATATATTGTTGTTGTTTTGTAAAAATATACCCAACAACTAATGGTGCTAGAAAATTATAGTATACAACACGTTTGCTAAACTTTTTAAGTAACTCGTTTATTAAACACTCGTTCCTCTCTTGCCAAAACAAAACTCGTGCTTCGAAATATACTATTATTATGCTAAAAAATACAATCTAAAAACTTGTCTTCCTTTAAAATAGTGAAATTGACTATAGCGGTTAAAGAGTAATGATCAATACGTATCCTGATTTCCTTTATAGCTACTTAAAAATTTTAGATTGTGATACTAAGGACCTTTTTAATTATGACAACATTAATGGAGTTGCAGAGCACGAATGATAGTTTATTGTGCAGTTGTTGCGTTGGAAGTTTTAATAATTTTACTTTTTAGTTCAATTAATTCAAACGTTGACCTTCCTTTTGTCATAATATATCAAGGAAGTGTTTTTTTTTTTAAATTTATTTTAACGTGGTTTACGACTCAAAAGTGACATGGTATTTGTAGAATATTCCAAAATGATGGCTTTGAAAACAGTTTCTGTTTCCGCTAGACTTAATTTGGCTTAAATTATTTTACGACTAAATTATGTTGATACGAGCACTTATCTGGGAAACCTTCATAACTAAAAAAATCAAATGAAATTCGCATGGTTCACTTAATAGATAAGATAATTAGAACTTAAAAGTTTTCTAACACTTACTTCTTAAACTAGTAACGAAATTTATTCGAGAAATAAAACAGTATTTACACATCAGTGTGCTATAAATTTGTTTTCATTAATCGGTTCTATCTTTAGTTTTATACTATGCTTGAAATACTCTATTAATATTTACACAATTGTATTATACATTAATACTAAACCAATGCCAAATAAAATATGTTCTCATTATTTAGAATATAACTATTTTATAGGTAGCTTTTTACTTAACATAAAAAATTCAATATTTTGTATTTAGTAAATTATAGTGTAATGGGTGTACCAATCAATGCCTTGTCCATCTGCTCAGGTATTACCAAAAGTAAAATAACATTTGTCTAGTAACTGTATTATAATTCCTATGTTAAGAAAAATGAGATATTCTTTATTAATAATTATCAAAATTTGCAGCTGCAGCACCGAATATACTTCTTAAGTTATAATCTTATAAAATTTTTCAACTTAGGTTATTGCTCAAAATGTTACCGAAATCAGATGGAGAGGGAGAGACAACAGAAATCTCGAGATGAACCGTACAAGGGCCATGTGTCAGGTTTCAGTAAATTTGAAGAGAAAAAACGTCAACAGACTGACAAGAAAACAAAGTATTTGAAAAGCTTACCAGTTTTTCGGAAAGCTTCTAGTACCAAAGGTAACTTATTTCGCTATTTGTGGTTATTTGCATTGGTGCGGTATGTTTACACACAATTGTTTTAAAATGATTTTATATGTTTGAATTGATCAGATTTGGTGCTACATTTCTTTTATATTCTAGACTCTGGAAAGCCTGAAAAGTATGTGAGTATTAGACAGTCCAATCCAGATGCAGAGAAACTAGCGGCAGAGTTTTTTAAAGATTACGGAGCGTTGGATGAACACTTGACCAAAGATTTCTTTAAATGTGTTAGGTCTTTCACAACAAAAATTCAAAACGAGATTGAAGCAAAACCTATTGAAGAAATTGCCGAAATGGCACAAACATATTACAATTTGTACGAGTCCAGGGTTAACTCATATCCAATAAATGCAGAAGTGAAAACGCAGCTAGTCAACTTCTTTGAACGATACGGCATGGTTGTTTTATACAGGTTGGTTTCCTTTGTTCTATTTTTCGTTTTGGACTGGTTTTTTACTTTTTGACAGTTGGTTATTTTGCCCGCAAACAACTAATGACGAGGAAAAAGATCTGTCCATACAAGATAGGATACGAAAACTTACCTGGGTTAATGCTCATCATTTGGATTGCTGTATAAGCGAAACCAGCCTGGAAGTAAGAGATTTAGTATATACGGCAATAAACGATTTATTGGGTATGGATTCTATGAAAGCTCCTCAGGAAAAGTTAGAATGTGTCGTTAAATGTTGTAGAAGTGTTGTCGAAGTCCTCCAGCATTGTCAAGGTATTAAGGATGTTTTATTGCATGTCTGCTAGATCTTGTGAACCATATTTTAAAAATTGCAAGAAATATTCTCTTGACAATTGTTTAATATTAGCAAATTGAAAAGCAGGGAATGTAAAATAAAGTAATTATTTCTTTGGATCTTCTTTTAGTGTTTTTGTTTGCAAATGCAAATTGCGATAAACCGTTAAAAAGTTATTGTAAATTTTTAGCATTTCTAAATAACATCATGAGCAAGTAGACTGATAATACCGATTGCTTAGGAAAATAGGATAATTAAATATTTGCTTCACTGTTTTGCGAATAAAGAAAACCACTTCACAGTACTTTGATGATTATCGTGAAGTTAGAGACTCATACTTTCGCCAGTTTTCAACATAACACTTTTGTTTTTTTGAAAATTCACATTGATAGTAAATAATGTTATAAAAATGTTGGTGCGTGAACCGCCAATATGGAAAACCAAAACGAATTTCATGTTTGACGATAGTATTTTATGTTTATTGAAAAAGTTACCCAATTACAAATGTAAAACATGTTTACTTTTTTTAGGAGGTCCCGTGAGCGCTGATGAGTTTTTGCCTGCTCTAATATTTGTGGTACTTAAAGCGAATCCTGCGAGACTTAAAAGTAATATTTTGTATGTTACAAGATTTTGTAAGGATTCAAGATTAATGCAAGGAGAAGCTGGATACTATTTTACAAATTTAGTAAGTTATTCTCTTTAGAATAATTAAGATGTCAAAGGTAATCTTTCGGGTAAAGTTTCAATCCTACCAATTACAATTTTGCATTTTATTGTATTGCTTTTCATGTTATTTGACCAAACTTGCGTTTTTTTCAATATTTTGTGATTCTATGTCGTTTCAAATTTTTACATTCGTCACTTTTCTTTAACAGCCAGTGCAATATTTTCAAATTTGCTGATAATATGAAGATATTGATATATTTTCGTGCAGAAACTTATTGAAATGGGCGTTCCATTTAAAATAGAAATTATACCTGTGATTAAAAAAAAATAAAATAAAGTTATTTATATGGTATATAAGAGATTAAAATAATTTAATATTTTCTAACTAAAACTAAACATTTTAAAGTTTGAACTAATAGTCAAATTATCCTATCATGGTTATACATTGTGGCCCAAAATGGATTTACCTATTTGGGAAACTATAATAGATATAACTATTGCTGAATGTAAATAAAATTGCATACTACAGGGACTAGTAAAATGCCTTAAGGGATATCCACCAAAAAATATCTCAAATTATATGTAGTGTATCCTTTTTGCTTAGAAATCATCTCTATCATAATTTGCCAAAAAAAAAAACAGAATTATGTATTATGTGAAAAAGTGGAATGTAATTGTAATTTCAGTTTAATTTAGCATTGCTTCATTAGTGACCGCCCTGAAACATATATATGAAACAAATGCATTTTTACAAAAGCACTATAATCGAACTTCAAAAAATTATGTCTTGAAACATGACTGTTTAATTCACAGCACTCTCAATGGTGATTCACGAGCTGATCTCGTTTGAAAAAAAATCTACTTGCATTTGGTGCCCTAATTATTAGAGGCTAATTAGCAATATAAATTTCATGAGTTTAGAATATTTATTGTTTCTTTTTTCGAGTACAAATTTGAAAGATTTGTCCACAATCTCCATATTGTATGTTGTGAAAAAGAGATTGTTCAAGATTATAAAAATAGTTGACGTCTTTAATGGACGTATGCATAATACTCTTGCAGCACAAGGAGGGTGATGTTCTGTCCATTCATCCACTTAAATATGAAGTGTTCATTGTATAGACTAGATAAAAAAACTTTTTTTCTGATAATTTGCAAATTTAGCAATACAGTTCTTTATCTTTTTCTAAATTTTCTTCTAGGTAACTCGTTACTCTTACTGTAAAAATGACTATATAGGATACATGAAATATAAATTTTGTCTAGTTGTTAAAGAGATTGGACCTTTGGGTCATTCCTAGAGGCATACCAAGGCAAGCAAATATCTCTGCTTATTCCTATGAAAGAAAAGATTTCTTGAATACCAGATAAAATTATTGCACAAAAGAAACAATTCTTGTTGCTACGCGATGTCATTCGAGCAGGCAACCTTAAATTTTCTACAAAAAAAAGTATTCTGGCGATAAAGCGATTTGAACTGAACATCTATGTAGGCACCAGTGCCTCAAAAAATTAGCACGTAGGAAACAATTTAACATCGGCCGCTTCTTCCTGCAGTCATCAATGAAATTGGATGAACACAAAAATAAATTTATTGCTCGCACTATACTCTAAGCCACCACTCTAAAATTTCTTGTAATTAATAAAAGTGTTGTTAGCAAAGCATGTAAGTGTAGCAAAGCAGGTCGCAACTACTTCAAAATTTGTCCAGATTGTGACAATTTGGCTCAAGTTTTGGAAGTAATTGAAGATAAGCCACTCATATATATTTGGTCCTCACCAATATTATTGCAATTAAAAAGAGACGCTACTGACCTTTTTAATGTCGATATTTTTTCAGATTTAACGGATTTTCTCATGGCAGATTGTCTTTAGTATAATGTTTAGTTATTATTACTTATTCTTCCTCAAATTCGATAGTTAGTAACAAATAAACCTTTACTATCCTGAATTTTTGAAAATTAGACATTTTAGGACGATTTTTTGGTCTTGGTTTGAAATGAAGAAAAGCAAATAGATAAAAATTTTTATTTCTAGTTACTTAATTTGAAAAAATGTCAACCTTTTGAAAAACCATACACACACTGGACTTAATATTGCTAATCTACTTCTGGCTAACAGAGTACAAGTACATTGCCAAATTTTTAACAATATCTAGAAAAAATTAATTTAAGTTAAACTGTTACAAAACTAACCAAAATTTACCCTTTCTTAATCTTTTACCCAAAATATTTTTGATTTATAGACCACATGATAAAGGCCTGTTTTGTTAAAAAGAAAAGTTTAATTTAATTTGTTCTACAGCGATATCTAGAAAAAATTAATTTAAGTTAAACTGTTACAAAACTAACCAAAATTTACCCTTTCTTAATCTTTTACCCAAAATATTTTTGATTTATAGACCACATGATAAAGGCCTGTTTTGTTAAAAAGAAAAGTTTAATTTAATTTGTTCTACAGCGATTTATTTCAAAATGCATAAAATCGCTAAACATCAATACTTCGCAAATTTTTGCAGATAAAGGCAATCTAATGCCCGCAAATAGAACTGAACTATTTACATATTAAATAGAAAAGTAATCTTAAATCTCCACGATGAAACCTTATAATCGACTTGATTAAAGACTCGCCCTTTGACGCAAATAATCGTTCTTTATTTTAGTGCTGCGCTGTTTCCTTTATCGAAAACTTAACAGCCGATTCTCTGAATATGCCGGAACAAGAATTCGACGCATATATGTCGGGCAAAGTAACAACGATTAGCGCCTGGGAGTCGGCGTTGGTCGCCTGTGAAGGTATGCATCAACTTTGTGAGCATTTGGCATTATTAAATAATTTGAAGGAACGAAACAACCTTGTGCAGGAGGAGAAAAGGAAACTGATGGACGAAATGAAAAGTTTGAAGGTATAACGACGTGGCATTGAATAAAATATATGCGGCGTTGTGTAGTTTTATTGTTGGTTTTGTTAATGTGTTTCGAAGTAAAGTTGAAGATTTTTGTTTGAAAGTTTGCTGTATAATGTTTTACCAATGCATTGCAGACAGTTAAATAGTAAACATGATAATAAATAAATAAATAATATGAAATAACAAAAAAAATTATTAAAAAAATTATTTCTTGTCAGCATATAATAAATCCGGTCAAATAAAAAATATATATTTGGGTGTAGTTCTTGACATTTTTCTATTCCATTTTTTTATGATTAGCTGCATTTTTTTATTCCTTAAACGGATAGCTATTTTTGTAAATAAACTGGTGTTCCTTTGAATATTTAACATAGTAGTTGATTTTATAATATTCGGAGTTGTAAAGTTATCTAAAGAACTTTGCAATAGATAAACGAGAAGCATATCTAAAAAGTTCCAAATAAATTTGTTTTTTTCTTTTGGCATAAAACAGATTGCAAATAATAAGTAATCATCTTGCAGATTTAAATAAATTTTGAACGTATATTTTATTTTATCCTGCAGTTTCCTAGGCATTTCATTGTTTTAGAATTAAAACTCTTCAATTTGCACTAAAGAATCAGAAACAAAAACTATAAAAACCCTCAAGTTTTATCAAAAAAATGTAAATTAACTGATAAAAAAACATTTAACTAATTAAGTTTATACAGCACATTCTTAATTTATCAATTTTTCAATCATGTTTAAGCGGCAAAAAGTTAAATGAAAATGAATATCTAAAGCTCCATAGACAAGGATAGTTTTTAAATAATTGGAAGATAGGTCGACAAAAAGAAAAAACTTTATTTTACAATATTTAGTTTTTGTACAAAAATAGTTAAAATAACCTAGTAACCTTAATTATATATAGTCATTTATGTCTGACTATTCCTCCAAAATTTTTAGAAGTATATGGAGGGACACTTAAGATCAAAAAAGATGTACTGTTTTATGATCTTTTTGTACAAATAAAGTACAAAACTGCACAGTTTCATATCTTACAAGACACACTCAACTCAACTCAATAGTTCAAACGTGTCAAGAAGATTGCAATAAAAATTTAAGATATCTGTATAGCTACGCTTATTTTATAGGTAGTTAATTATCTTAACTAATTAATTTTTGTCTTACTTTTTGGAGGAGATGTTTTATACGATTGGCAATTTCTGTTTTGTTAAATTAAATTTATTATAAAAAAATATGTTTTTCTACACACGCCCTACTAAGTTATTGAACAAATTCCAGAATTAAACAGATTTGACCACATATGTTTACCGTTGCATTCAAAGAAGACAAAGCAAATTTGAAATTTATAAGAATTATTTGGTTTGCTTGTTTTATTAGCACCCTTCTCTCGAAAATTTTTTAACTATGTGCTAAGTGCGACAATGTGCTTGGAACTTTGAAAATATGTTATGGAATAGATTTTTTTTATCATTGGTTAATTTAAATGATGCTTTTTTGGGTTATTTGAAACGGAATACACCAGAATCCTGCTGTAATTTGTTTCTGTTCTGAACCAATTAAATTAAAATAAAGAGTTAGTTCCTTCTCTACCGGTACACGAAAATTATATTACTAAAGGAATATCTCGAGTGTTACCCTATTGCCAAAAGTCTGAGCACTTCAAATTCACTAATATAAATATCCTTCCTAGGCTATATATATGGTTTTGGTCAAACTCGAAGCTGGTAACATTTTGACTCCTCGGCAAATGTTTGTTACACTCGAGATCTCCTCTATAATATTTTTAGTTACCTGTATTGCAATGGATGCAATTTTTAACGATTGAACAATGTTTTTTCTTTTAGGATGAAATTAACCAAGGAGTTTCTTCACTGCTAGAAAGAACCCCGTTTGTTATTAAACCAAGAAAATTACCCGAAGCCATCACTGCCGGGGTTCAAAAGACAAATAAACCTACTGGCACGTTAATGTCAAACATTGCGCTTGCAAGTCGGAACGACCAAAAAAAGTCTAATTTGAATCTCGATATAATGCCCTTTATGTCATTCCCCGACGGACTCAACCAGTCAAAAGTTTCTGGCCTCGTAAATTCCGCTAACAGCAAACATTCCGTTGATGGTATGACGCCCGACGACAACAGCTCACTGGGTCTCTCCAAAATCAATTACGATATTGATCTATCAGACCTAAGCGCTGATAACAGCATAGCTGATTTACTTACACCCGAAAAAAGATCATCGCCGACACCCAGCTTTACTCCGGACCCGTTTAGCCCTTTGGCAACTTCTTGTAATATCACAGAGTCTCCCCTGATGCCTTCCTCCGCGCCTATCCAAATAGCAGTTGATGTAAAAACCACAACGAAGGAAGATTTTGTTTTGCCATTTTTGCAGGACATTCCTGATGTTAAGTCGGAGGAGACATTAATAGATAGGATTGACGAGACACCTATAATTAACTTGCCTCTTCCGCTTAATCCCAGCAAGCCGGAGTATTCCGGCTTTTCCACGCAAGGATGGCAGATACCAAGCATTCCATGCAACACTGGAGACTTACATTCGTTGGATAGTATACAAGACCCCGGTACATTATCAGAAAGCAAAGAGTAAAATTGTGACATGTGGCTTTGTTACTCCATAATTCGGAGTTGTTGTTATTTGTGTTTATTTATTTCGGTAATTGTCTTTTTGTTGAAGTGTCATTTAATTTCACACGATTTGACGAAACAAATTACGCGCTTCGGGATTTTGTTATGCTTCGGCAGAGTAATTTTTTTCTTTAATCAAGACGCTGTTAGCGGCTTTTTTGTTTCTGTTTCTGCATACTGCTGTTAAAATATGTGGTTTAATGAATAAAAATGTTTTTTTTTATACCTTTTTGTTATATCTATAATCTCGCAATTCAAAACACATAGTGCCGGAGAAGACTAAAATATACACGCTACATCACATAAAATTTCTTACCTATTCCAGGTTTTTATTTTTTATTAGCTGTGCAAAAAATATTTCACCAACAATGCAATAAAAGGTCTAGAAGGAATAAAAAGAAGCGATGGGTTTATTGACAATTTTGTTATTTCAAAAATTGTAAATAACCTAAATACTGTCCATATTTCAATTTGACATATCAGAGCAACAAGTGTGTACTGAAGAGGCCATTGGAGCAGTTTTTTTGTTGAGTACATGACACAATTCCTGAATGACCAGCAAGGTACCATCTCTACAGTAGCAGAGAAACAGGACAATACACTACAAGGGAAGAGCAAAGTCGCCACCGCATTACAGCTTACAGTGGCATTGTACAGCTAGGATGTTGCAAGCTGAAGTATAAGAAACGCCGTGCTACTAGGTTGCAATTCGCCAGGGACCATGTAAATTGAGGGCTCGAAACATGGTCCAATGTTCTCTTTACAGATGAGGCCAGAATCTCTTTATGTGCCTCAGATAGATATATGCCTGTATATGGACGATATGGAGAATGTCACTCCATTTTATTCCGAAGTAGAGCCTTGGTAGAGACTCAACTATGGTTTGGGGACATATGACATGCATGTCGTATAATGGACAGAATTGGTGGCTGCAAAAAGGGTCAGTTTAACCGTTGGTTGGTCCATAAGAGAGATGGTTGAACTCTACATAGTCCCTTTTGGGTTAACATTACTGCTATGAACTGCCCAGCAAGAAGGCCTTACATAAATCTGATAGAGCATATGTTATGGTAAATTCAACAACATAGAAAACCAATTAGAAACATAGACCAACCTCTCAATATGCTACTTTTTATAAAACTTATGGATTCCTCCTGCGTCGCTTTTTGTTGAGTCGAAGTAGTAACGTTCTGCTAATCATCCTGTTGGCTTCGTCAGATCGACTAAAACTGGCTCGCATTTTACTATGTATCTGCTTTTATATTGTTTCAGGGGGGCGGAGCTAAATGAAGGGCATAAACACCTTCTCGGATGACTGATTCCAATATTGGTAACAGGTAGAGACCTGAGTCGGGGTTAAGATTGTTAGGTTGCTTATAGATTTCTATAGACTCCCGGATTTTTCTTTGGTAGAAGAATTGATTACATGCAAGAATTTTAGTTTTATCGAATAAAATTTTTATGCACGGTTTCGTGATTGTATTCGGCAACTGCTGATGAGTGCCTTAAGGCATGTTCTTTGAGCCTAGTTGAGCTTCTTCTTCACCTTGCTCTTTACAAGCAGTTGGGCAAGACTACTATGGCCATTCGCCCATTACCGACATCCGTCGAGGAATTTTTTCTTTTGATGACACACTAACAGTTAACAAAAATGCTATTACCGACATTTATTCTCAGCTTTCAATATAGACTTTGACCGATAACAAAAAAAACGGCCTCTCCCGCTTCCCCGCGGACCATCCGGCCTCTACACAGGCTTGAATAGGAAAAAACCGAAGGGCCGACGACGAATACACCTTTAAAACACTAGACACTAAAAACACTAAATCCGCTCCGATTCCATAATTTTTGGGGACGATTACAAAAGATTCTGTCGGGAGCGAACGGAGGTTTCTTCAATATGCTTTTTATGGGAAGAAATACACGATACTAACCAGTTTACTTTGGCTTAATTCGTATGATCTTGTTTTTTGTTTTAATTGCATTTTTCAAGAATGAAAGTTTTCTTTCAATCTGACATGTGGATTTATTTTCATTTCAAACCGTTCCCACCATACATAAATTATTTCATAAAAAAATATAGCAATGCAGAAACAACATTTTTTAACATTACAAGTGATGCGATGATTTTTATGGGGCGTGTATTTTTACTAGTACATAGTAGTTGACGATTAAGCCACAACCCGCCATGGTTATTATTATGGGTAAGAAAAATTCCTAAAAATTATTCTAAATGATCGCCACCTTTTTCAAAAAAAAGTTGTTACCTACGATGATACACCGCTAGTTCAATTTCTTGGGGCTGGTTAAACACTCATTTCTCGTAGAGTACCTTTATCGTTCATAAACTTTGATTTTCATTGTACTCCATTCGACAAGATCCAAGGTGGTTAATCAGGACAACGAGCAGGCCCAGGAATGGGGCTGTCGTGACCACGACCTTCCATGTTTTTTCATCGAAATCGTTTTTATTTCTTTTCAAAAACAAAACAGGCTGCAAATTTTTTTTAAAGAGATCAAACAAAAATTATTTTTTAGTGGTGTTCAACGATTAGATTTGATCAATTAGATTACCGTCTGCGACGTCTTTAGAAATATATTTTTTCTCTAATTATATTAAAAGAACCCCATTATTAAAGTAAATGAAAATGTCAAATTATATCAAAATCAGAAAAAAGATTTTGAATAATTAATAAAAAAACGAAAAAAAAACTTTGAAACCCTGTATTTCGAGCACAAAACAAGTTAGTACATATGGGAAAAAAAAGTCTTGACTGTTAAATCCTGGGTCACCCTGCATAGGGCATTCCATTTAAAATAAGAACATTGAGATCCACTTTCGGTATATCTTGGATGTGTGGCCATTTTGAAAACATTTTGGTCGGATTGACCCAACTAACATTAACTTAATTCCAAATTTTTACATTTTTGCTACATATAGTTTTTTCATAACAGATCGACGAAGCTCCTGATGAGACACCCTGTATAAGAAACTTAACGGACACTATTTAATTATTTAATCAAATACTTAATAAAATAGATGTTTTTTGTATGGTATATAAAAGTTTAAAAAAGCAATGTCAGTATTTTAGTTAAATTAAATTAGACACTTTCAGAAGTTTGATATCTACCACCGGCCATTTGAAAAAGAATATTCCACGCATACATAATGTCATAATAAATAAACGAAAAAATGACCGCCGTAATACTTTCAAGGATATTTCAGGATCGCGGTAAAATTCAAAAGAATGTGGATACGCTTCCTTAGTTTCTTGACAAAAACCGAAATGAAACGCGACAAGACAAACGTTTTCAGTTTTTGTTACGAATTGAAGCGTTTTATGTAATACTAAATTTATTCCGCACTAAAAGTGACCTCCAAATACAACAACATGGTTATTAGAGGCTGGCATAAATTACAGTTTTTTTAACTCACGCACAATGTAGATATTTAACATTTTCTGGGGGTAGATATTCTATTTTGATTATAATAAATTTAAATAGATGAGATTTGAAATTCATTACTTAAGTATCGCACTTTCAGTATGCTTGATTGTATTTTAGAGCAGGGAGCAGAAAAATAGTTTTATTTAAAACAGATTCATATTAGAAAACAACAAAATAAATTGATTCACATAAAAAAATTCAATTTTAATTATAATTGATTGTCTCTTATTTAAAAAACAGATGTCGGTATATTCAATTTGGAGGAGCCACAAGTTCCAGTACATTTTTCGATAATACCGCTTAATACAGTTAATAATGGTAAATATGGTCAAAGAATAAGTAAACATTAATAAATAGGTAATATTAACACAAAATTCATAATACGGAATTTGCGGTTAATTTATATCTATAGATAGCAACATTGATGTTATATTTTCCCGCCTTAATAATACCAGCTAAAGGAGAATATTATAATTTTTTGCTTTTTGTTAAAAGAAAACATTGCCTTCTGAATTAATCCTCGAAATTTTGAGTAGCTTGAATGCACAATAATAATAATTACAATTATTATTATTATTATTATGTGTTTACCAAATAAACATTAAATAAAATACAGTTATTCTACTTTTTTATAATACGGCAAATATAATACAAATAAACCCAGAATGGAAATCTCATGCGAGCACTAATTAATTGTAACACAATTAATTGTCTATATCACCATCAACAATCAACTATAGGATTACAATTATGACTAAACTAACAAAGTTTGTCTTAAGTTCCAATACATGTAAAACATGTTAATTGAGCCAACAAGATAAAATCATCAGTTAAATGAATCATTTAAATATATATATATATATATATATATATATATATATATATATATATATATATATATATATATATATATATATATATATATATATATATATATATATATATATATATATATATATATATATATATATATATATATATATATAAAGAATAAGTTAATTATTTTCATTATATTCATTTTTTTTTATATACTGACTAATAAATACATATTTCGAGAATCTATGAAATCGTGCATAACGTTCGTGGTTTCTCAGTTTTCCAAAGTTTCTCTTTAAATAAATCTAAAGAATTTGATTTTTTAATATCTTTATTAATCAATTATACAATTTTGAAGAAAAGTATGTATCGTATCTCGATGCCATAGTCTTCTCGAAATCTGGCAGTGTGTTTGTTGAGTTTGTTCCATGTATTGTATTTATAGTCGATTTTTACAAGAGTGTGTTTATTTTTGTGTTGATGTATTAACAGATTGTGGCAGAATATTTGATGCGGGTCGAGAATTTTGGCAAAATCATAAAATTCATCACTGTTTTCATGTAAAATACTTTTAATGATTATTTTTGAATTTTTCTAATTGATCCATTAGATAAAAAGATGCACCTCCCCAGGCTGTCATACTATATCTAATATAAGATCGAAGCCAAAAACTTCAATGAGGCTAAAAGGGCGCTAATCTTTTTTACAACATATGCAATCCGAACATCCCACTTTAGGTGACTATGCAGATATATACCAAGATACTTTATATGTTCTTTGGATTTTATTTGGACAATTTTGGGATTGATAGTAAATCTTAATGTACTATAAGTAAGGATGTTTCTGTAAAGGCTAAGAAAAATGTTTTTTCACAATTTACAGTCAACAACATACTATCAAAGGAACTCAATACAGTTTTAAAGTCCTGTTCAGTGATTAACTTAAGTTCTGTCCAGTTTACTGCACTACAAATAACTGCGGTGTCATCAGCAAATCTCACAACCAGTCCTTTGATGTCTATCTATATTTTATCAATTGGAATTCACTCGTAACATTTTGAATTTGAACACATTGTTTTCGATTATTTGAGTAACTTTGTAATAACTGGTATGGAACGCCTCTAAGAAACTATCGTGCAGATAAGCTAAAAGTTGTTCGTGGTCGACTGTGTCGAATGCTTTAGCCAGGTCAAGAGAGATATACAAGCTTTTTTTGTCTATACATTTGTTAATGTTATCGATTAATTCAGCTACTGCATCGTTTGTCGAACGTTTTTCTCTGAAACCATACTAATTTTCAACAAAATGTCATACTTTTCCAAGTAATCTACCAGCTTCTGTTTAAATATTGTTTCAAATATATTTTCGTAAACTAGAAACCAGTGAAATGGGTCTGTAACTCGACACACAGTCTTTACATCCATTTTTATAAAGAGATGCATAGCTTCCTTAAGAATTGTCAGAAATACTCCTTCTGAAAACGATTTGATAATTAAGAATTTAAGAGGAGACATAATCTTTTTTTTTAAGTTTTTAATTGTTCTTAGTACATCCCCTTCCGTAATCTTTGAAAGATAAAATGAATTTTCTAGTACTGTAACCAATCTCGTTGTAATTTTATATTTTGTGCTAATTTTTCCCCTATTTCTGACAAATGTTATTTGCAATTGTTTTAAAATCAGTCGTATGACCATCATAAGTTTTAATTGTTTTAATTGAATTACGTCTCTGTCTTCCATTTCGATTGTGAAGAGCATTCATTTTTATTTATTTCGCTGTAGTAGTGTTTAATAAATTTCGATAGTTCTTATAAGTATTAACATCTCCTGGTATCTGCAGTAACTTCATTTTGTGGTAAAGTTTATTTTTGTGATTCACGAATTTATCCACGAGTTTCTTACATTTTTCAATATAGTGTTTTAATTTGTTTACAAACCTTTCTGTGGCGTTATTAGTATTAGTAGCGGAGTAAATATCGTTCCATTCCTTGGTTTCTAAGTTTTTTACTAAAGCATTTTTATCCAGTAACTTTAACAAGAGTATTGTGTTTCTGTTTAACTCCTTCGGCAAACAATGGCCATGAACAATGAGAGGTACCATTACAAATAACCTTTCTAATGAAAATTATTCAGAATTATTACAAAAAACTGTACACTATAGTCTCCAATCTTAATACTTCTCTCTACAACGATACCCAAACTCCACCGCTTATATTTGTCTATATCATCTCTGCGAGTAAGATTTCATAATATCCTTTCTAAAGCCAAACAAATAAAGACGGCATCGAATGGCTGATATAAAATAATCACCCAAGAAAACATTACTTCAGTCCGATCAAAAGCGCTTTATATACGATTACCAGAATGGTTGCGTCAAACCAAGAGAATTTTAACAATGAAGAACTAGATGACATTCTGCGAAAACATTTCACAAATAATTTTCGGTTCGGATACGTAACAATCGATGGGACGACAATGCCTAAACGGTTTGAAGATTTGCACGAACAAATCTTAAACTTCGAGGTAAACGAAGATGACGTTTGGATTTGCAGTTTTCCAAAGACGGGTGAGTAAAAAATATACGTTCTTCTTCTGAAGAGTTCGAATTGAACATTTTTAAACCATTTTTCACAAAATTAAAACTATGTTTATTAATGTTTGAAGATGTAATAAAATAAAAGTAAAAACATTGCCTTGCTTTTAATTATGCCGTTTTGATTTTTGCCACCGGTTTTTAAAATACAGGGGGTCGAACATAATTAAAAAAAATAAAAATAAAAAAATAAGAAATAAATAATTAAAACAAATTAGAAGAAACTTAATTTATAAATATTCTCGTTTTCGATGTATTTTTGATACTTGGTATCTATCATTGTGATATAAATTTAAATCTTATAATTAAAACGGTGTATTGGTACAAAACAGGGGTTTAACAAACTCTTACGCTACATAATTTTTTCCCTCTTGTGTATTTTTGATAACATTTGTAGACAAAAATGACAAAATTTAAATTGTGTTCCGTTGTGGAATCAAATATTAATATTGCGCTCATACATACTAACGAAGAAAGCAGACATGTAGAACATTTAATTTTAATTTAAATTTGATATTCTGTGTTTTAAATTTTAATTTATTAGTTAGTCTACGATATCTCAGAAAGCACAATTGTCATTAAAAATTCACAAGGAATCAAGTAATTGGCTAGAGGGAAACCTTTTTTCCTGACGATATCAGATTTTTATTTACAAACCAAACCAAAACAAACAAGACAATTACACATACCAAGTTTCAACAAAATATGTATTAAAATGAAAATTAAATGAAAATTTTAAATAAAAAAACGACATAATAATTTCACATAAAGGATCTGCCATTAATGGGTTGAAAAGTCTTTCCGGCTCGTCCTGTAATTTTGTTGTATTTCAAATTCGTTAAACCAAGAAAAAATCAAATTAAAAAACATTTGTCAAAATATACTTCCAATATTTAGTGTCCAATTTACATGATGTCAAAGATTCTTTTTTAAAGCACAATATTTTTCAAATTGCACCTTGTATAGGACTTTTATTTCTAGATAGCTAACTTTAAAATATGCCGCAGAACAATGATAACCCTGCCGTTCTGTATTTTAACATCAACTTAGTTATTGAAAAATTCAGTTCCTGATGATATTTTTTCTTCTCCTTCCTGATTCAGTTTAAGCGAATCGCCTGTTTATTGGGATATTTAATGCATAAAATGACCAGTTTACACTAACAATCATTTTATCCTACAGAAGAAAGCTATTAGAATAATATTAAGGCTGGACAGAGCTGGATTATGTGAACATTTCGTTGGTTTAAAAATTCTGACGTTTTTTTAGTAGTTTGATTACGAGGTAGAAAAGCAACACTATTGCCGTTACACTCACGAGAAAGAAACGCTTAGTATATGAGTGCTAAACCCCTAAAAAACAGGAAAAAAGGTCCATGCAAAAACCTATTAGTATATTCATGAATATATGCAGGACCATGACTTTTCTGTTTAGTGTGATATTTATTATTATTATTATATTATTATTATTATACTGAAAATTGAAATTGTAATATTGTTATAAAAAAATTATTCTTCTGCCAATTCCCAAGGTAAAATAAAACCGAACTAGTAGTTTTATATAGATATGTTTTCAATAAAAAAATAATTTTCGGGGTTCCATAAATTCTGTCTAAAAAAAATCTTAGGTCTTCTTGTTTTGGCGTCAAATTTGGGCAAATCTTAATATTGCGTGGCTAGAACTGGTTTGTTGCCACTAAAAAAATGCAACTTGTCTAAATTGACTAAAAAAAAAACACAAAAAACATTTTAGCTTGAATACTATCACGGGTGATAACTTAAATTACCTATTCTATATTCGCTTTGATGAGAATGGCATTTATTATTTTAGATTTATTTCATAGATAAAAACATGGTTCGAATATAAAAATGGTTAAGTTTGGTTTTATTAGGGGTTCTTTATAAAAAGGGAAATTTTTATAATGCTTTGGTACAAAGGTACAACAATATTAGTATAAGTATATATAAATGAAAAAGAGGGTGTTGTACATGAAAAAAATGTTTTTTTATTATAATCACCAACACGTGCATTGTTTAATCCGTGAGAACTTACGGCCGTAAACAGTAAACGTTATTACGTAATAACTTTCTATAAGAATAATACAAAATTTTTTGTTCTGAGGTAGGTCTATCTCCATCTTAAGCAGTATACAGGAAATGTGTATGTAACTATTATTAGAATGCACCTCGTTCTCGGAGAGCAAAAGCCGTTAGCATCCGGATATTACATAATTTCGAAATTTGCTTGCGCAATATGTAGTCTACGATCCCAAACATTACATTTGCTTATAATTATGTGGATAATGCAAATGTATAAATGAAAATTGTGGAATAAAAGAATATATATTTATCTACTTTATTATTTCCTGATTTTGAAAGTTAAGAATAGTATATTCTGCAACAAGTTTGACCAACGAAACTTTAGTCACGAGTTTGTTTTTACACTAGCAGCGCGAGTGTTTAATAAACGAGTGAACGAAGAAGTTTATCAACATGTTGCATACTGTACTGTGAAAATATCCGATCCTTCCCAAACTCGTGACTACGGAACCAAGTGACTCGCCATAGTGTGACCTCTTAAAGTGACACTTTGGTACACATAATTAGTGCGGGAATGGGAAAGTAGATAGTAGACAGATATATTTTGATTAGCCATTGTTGTAGGTTGGTTCTTTTAAGTTGCTTTCAGTTCAATTATTCAAATACATTCACAATTTTAGAAAATTTTCTGTTATTAGAAGCTGCGGTAATGGTAATAATTTTTCCTTTATTTTTTAGTTTTCTTGTTCCGCTGACATTTTCGGACTATCAAAACAACGCAACAATCTGGAGTCTCTCGTTTAACGAGTATTTCATGACAATTAATTACATTACATGTATTTGACGGTTTCATCGTATATTATATATTAATTGTTTTACTCAAGGCCTACGTTAAATAGAATAACGAAATAAATATTTAAAGAACATGTGCTTTAGTAAGCCTTTTTGTTAATTCAAATATTATTTTGACGACGTTTTTGGATTTCGCAGAGTAAAATACGGTTATTTTGAAATTACCACAGAAGTCACAGATATACAATATTCAGCCCACATTGAAACTATAGGCAATAGGACAATCGTTAATTTGAAAAATTTTGAAAATTGTTGAATTGTTGTACTGTGTAATTGTTGTATTCTTATTGAGCGTTCAATCTAATTAATGATCATTTCATCCTGTAAGTAAATCACGTACGTGATCAATGTTTCTAAACAAATTTACTCTTGAGAGTGCCGGCTTTGAATTCTAAACTATCTCTGTTGCTGATTGTCCTGATCCATAAATTCCCGGTATCAAATTCAGTTTGCTGTTTCTTCGATAAATGTTTTTCAAACAAAAAACAATGTGTTTACTAATTATGTAAAATGTAATTGTAAAATTATGTAAATGACTAGAAAAAATTTAGCTGCAACTTTGACTAAAATACGTGGCCAATAAAAATAATTACGTTTTCTAATAAAATCGATTTTTTTTCCTATAATAATTAATAGCACTATTATAAAACATTTTTGACTTTCTTGTTTTTTTTTTTTAAATTTTAGGAACCACTTGGACACAAGAAATGGTTTGGATGATAATGCATGATCTGGATTTCGAAGGCGGACAAGTAAACCTAGGGCAAAGATCGCCATTTCTTGAGTAAGGGAAAACATTTTTTAAATATTTACGTTTATTCAGGTTTTCGTAAAAAATTAGAATTAATTTATATTGCGCAAACTTATTTTGTGATCATTATAAATAAAAATAATGATCGCGATTTCAGAAATATTGCTACCGTTTTGTAAAGCTGTTGTCAAAATATTGCAGCACAAAAAATTGTATTCATTTTTTCGGCAAGTACTGATGATTATCCAAAAGTATTATTCAAATTTAGCAAGACGAGTTTTTTTTTGCTTAACTCTAATATAACTTTAGGATTATTTTAATATGACATCACAATTTGTATTTACAATCTGAAATTGCTCAATTTCGTTACACTAACTAACATTACAAGGATTTGTATTTTTAATCTGGAATTCCTCGAATTCCTTAACTATAATCTTTTCTTGAGAACCAACACGGAAGAAACTACATGAAGTCACAAACGCAGCGCTTCTTCTTAATCCAGTAGTGATTCAGCTGAATTTCTGTCGTTATCCAGCCTGCTTCTTTTTGAGTAACAATTTGTTGGCAGTGATTGCCTACTGTTAGCCTCTCATACTGGATCCGTTAAGTTGTCAATGGTGTCGTCCATCTGATTAGTAATCGGCTTCATAGGCTCCATAGTCGTCGACATATCCTGACTTCTTTCAGCATTTGACTGAAGATACCATTGATTTGCTCAAGTGTGGTTGTGGAGCACATTCTTGTTCCTATTTGGTAATTATGTTTATGATTTTTATGTAGATTTTTCACAATCCATATCTCAAAAACAAAGAAAGTACTTAACAACAGCTTAACAAAGGCTTAATACCTTTCTGAGCCAAGAATTCTGTAGAGAAAGTGTTGTCGATCTTTAAGACTGCATATAATTGTTTAATTAGCATTACATTATTCCAATATCACTCTAGAATTTGTATTTGCAATCTAGAATTTCTAAATTTTTTTGACTATAATCTTTTGTTGTGAACTAACACAAAGAAACTACATGAAGAGAAAAATGCAGCGCTTCTTCTTAATTCAGTAGTGATTCATCTGTATTGCTGCAACTATCCAGTGTGTGTAGCAATTTATTGTCGTCATTTTCGTCTGTTAACTTCTCTTGCTGGCTTTGTTAAGTTGTAAATATATCCTTACTTCTTCTCTGAGGTTTTGATTTGGATCTGCTTAATTGAATGTATCAGCAACTTTCAGGTTGACAGAGACGAATATTTCTGAAGATTTCTCAATTTACCAACTGGTGTGGTTGTAGAGCACTTTCTTGTTCATAGTTGATTATTATCCTTATTTTTATGTAGTTAACGCGCCTTAACACGTTTCCGAACCAAAAATGTTCTAGATAGGGTGTTGTCGATCTTTGAGCATATAGTTTTTGAATAGTCATTAGAGTTTTCTAATATTACATCAGGATTTGTATTTGTAATCTGGAATTTATTAATTTCCTTGATTATGAACTTCTTCTTAATCCAGTAGTGATTCATCTGAATATATGCCATTAGCCAGTCTGCTACTTTTTTCAGTAACAATTTGTTACCATCATTGTCTCTTGCTAACGAGCTGGTTAGTAGTCAGCTTTATAGTCTTTTACTGAATGACACATCCTGACTTCTTTCGGCATTGGATTGAAAATACTATCACTAAGACTGTATATAATTCTATTCAAAAATTATATGCAGAGTGAGTAAAGAAAGCTCTTACTTTCATGATGAGAATAAGAACATTCCAAGACATACTTGCTCTAGACTAATTTTCAATTTGGTAAAACGTTACAATCTATAATATGAAGCATGATTTTACGGATATCAGAGATTAAATATTTAGTTTATGAAGGTTTCAATTTTTATCGATTTATGTATATGCAACCTGTTAGAATATTACTATAAAATAAAACCTTGTTTCTAGAGTATCTGCAATTTACGACTTCAGAAACCTTATGAGGAACAACAAAGATTTCGTACCCCCACCATTTTTGCAAGATTCGCTGAAATTTGTGAAGGAGCAAGAAAACCCAGCGTGTATCAAAACTCACTTGCCATTCCACCTTTTACCTCTTGATATTCAAAGTGGTCGCAAAAATCCCAAGGTAAACATAAGTTCCACTAATTATTTCCAACCGGTATATTTAGTTTAGTGATGATCTGTTTAATCGTTTTACGATTGCGCGTATCATTTTACTGCAAATTACGCAACGTTCGTTTTGCTCGTATACGTCAAAACAGTTAGTTTGCAATATGCAGGGGTAGTCTAATAATAATAATGCTTCAAAAAGTGTTTGTCCTGGATGTGACAAATAGAATATGCGCCTTGGAAATTGAGAAGAAAAGTGTTATTTGAGAAATTGTTTGGAACATCGAAAACTTCATACATCTTACCAATATGCATATTATAAAAAAAAAAACAAAACAATTTACATTCCATTACATTAGAGAATTGTGTTTGAAGTTAAGAAATAGTTCGCTGGTTTGAGTGACGCTTTAAATTTACAAAGCGACTACAAGAGCTTAAAACAAAACATTTAATTACAACTTTTCTGGATTCCTACTGCTGCTGTTTTTCATGAATCGAACTTGTTGACGTTTCTCCATTCTTCTTCTTCTTCTTCTTCACATTCCATAACAAGTGTGCAAGATGGTAGTACCAAATCACTGGCAACTGCGGCCATCTTTTATGTTATTACTTTTAAAACCAAACTTAAGTAACGATAACCACAAAAAACATTCCATATAAAATTACACCATAGCACTCTCCAACAGTGACTATGATTTATGTCATTATTTATAAATAAAAGCTCTGAAGATGACTCGGATCTAGGCCCCGAAACGTTAGCCTGGTTAACATGGCCATTAACATATATTTGCCCAAAGAAGCCACTACAGTTTCGTTGTTGGTTATTAGCCCGCCGTAAGTTAAATTAAATTAATATGACATACAAGGTGGCGCAATAGCTTGGAAAATTTTTATATATTCCTGATTTTAAAAACGAGTGTCTTGACAGATGTTGCACCAAATCACAAGACAAATAAAAAAAAAATCCGAGAAGTATGGTGTTTCATAAACGACTAGCAATTCAAAAATATGTATTTTCTAATGGAACACTGTAAATTTTTGAGTATTACTAATCGCCCAAAAAATTGCTTAGAAAATATTATCAAGAACATGGTTTCCTACGAATTGCTTATTTCCCATCAATCCTTCTCAATATTAAAAATGGACCTTAATTAAAATGAAATGCTTTAGCGAGAAGTTTTTCATCTAATCAGTTTTTTAAAGTCTTACCAACTTCGCAAACTAGAAACTATATTTTTTTACATTTTTGTATAAAATATTCTCCAATAACATCTAAAATTTGCAATGCAATATGCAATAATGTATTGATCAGGTGTGCGCAAATTGTCTGTTTTAGACGTCAAAGATTTTGAAAATTATAAATTGTGATTTTTAAGTCATACTTAGGTATTATGCAAATTTTAAATGTGAATTCACCATTTTACTTTATAATGAAACTATAAATCTAAAAAAAGTCGTCGAGGCGCAATAACTGAACACGATAACGTAGTTAGATAGATTATATTAATTAAGTTGAGAAAATTTTAGAAAATCCGCTGTACGCAATAATTGCTTAAATGTTTTACTGAACTCTTAACTAATTTGCCTACATTACGATCCAATAATATTATTGGATATTATGAGTTCAATTTAAAAAATCTATTTTGTATTGCAACAACCCGTATATTTGAGATAATTTTTCGAATCTATGCGAGACTAATTGGAACATTTTTTCGAAAAAAGTAATACTTTTGGCACTAGTGCGCCACTCTATATAGGTAAATTTAGTGTTTGATACTATCAAATATTTAATTCATTGAAATTTATATTTTTTCATAATTGCAGATAATATACGTTGCCAGAAATCCAAAAGACACTTGCGTATCTTATTATCATCACTCGAGGGCTCTGGAGGGATACACCGGGACCTTTGATGACTTTGTACGATTATTCTTAGCGGGAAAACGTAAGTCTCGTTGATTTATTTATTTATTATTTATTAGAATCACATCTTAATTAGCTTACACTATCCAGAGAAAACTATACAATGATCACAGAAAAAATTCTGTAACTACATCTCGCTAAATTTTCAATGAAACTTCTACAGGCTACTGTAATAGTATTTACAAAACTTCTGGATTCCTCCTGCATTGGTTGTTTTTGAATCGAACTTGCTGACGTTTCGCCAATCATTCTGTTGGCATCTTCAGAGCTTAACTAAAACTATTTTTGGAGTTGAGTTTTGAATTATGCGCGAAAGATGCCAACAGAATAATTGGCGAAACGTCAGCAAACTCGATTCAACAACAACTGACGCAAGAGGAATCCAGAAGTTTTGTAAATAGTATATCTCACTAAGTTAACTCTACCTCGAAATTATCCTAAATTTCAAATCTTATTTTCGGCTTTATAACCAGGCTTACACCTAATACTGTAGTATTTTAGGACCGATAAAAAGCATATGTCTTTGTGTTTCAATTTAACCAACCGAAGCTCTTGTATGCAGGAAAGGATTATTCCCATTTGTAAAATATTTTTTCTTAAGCAGATTGCTTTCATGTGAAAAGCAAATCATGTTCTTGTCAATTTAGATCAACATCGAAAGACAGCCGGTATATTGTTGGTTATTCGCACTGCTTTTCAAGTTATAAATATTAATCTGCTGCTTAACAAATTATATAGTCATGGTTTTCGTGGTAATAAGTCTTTTTGAAAGAAATGAATTCAAGTTCAGCGATGGAACTAAAAGTTATAGCTCAAAATGTAGGGAATTGTTAAATGGATTTTCTCAAGAGAGCTTATTAAGTCCTCATTTGTTTATTGCATGCATTAATGATATTTTTATTGGAAATTACAGACATTTTTTCGCTGGCAATGCTGTTTCTACTTCCTGATATCAATGATTTTGAACTATGTACTAGTAATTCCAGCGCCAACATTACTATCAGTACAGGAACCTAAAGGTTAAATGCTTAAAAGCTAGTTACTGCAGTTTTGTTGTAAGGAATTAGAAAAAGTGTTTTAGTGAGACTGATTCTGGCCCAATCAAATAAATCATATTTAAAAAAAGAACTTTGTACCTGTAAACAGTTTGTACGGTGGTAACATGCAAACATGTAAATCTAGCACCTTTTCTGTAACACAGGGAGTACCACAAGGCTCGATTTTGGGACCTCTACTCTACTTAACATACAATTTGACTTTACTTCTAAATTACTCTTATGATTTACAACTACTTTCTCTTTTCAAGCAAATGATGCAACTATAAATCTATAAAGATTAACGAGGGCCTAAACTCTCCATTCTATATATCTTAAACTTAACACCAATGAGTTAGTGCCTTAATTCTTTAGGCCACAAAAATAGGTAGACTACGTCAGAAATCACAGGAACACAATCGATGAGGTTGATATAGAGTTTAAAACTGAAGCAAAAAATCTGGGGCTATGGATGGATACTAACATACAATTCACAAAACTGTGTGGCTGTGTCAGCTCCCATAAATTTCTTAGAAAACGTGTTATATGCACACAGAAATACCTAAAGCGTAAATCTTTGAGATTCCTTCACCCCATCAATCTTACCTAAAACATTAAAAACTCATCAGGCGTCTTATTTGTCTAAAAAGGTTGTATCTTTTAGGTAATTAATAAATTAATCAACACATTACGAGTAGAATTTTTAAGCTATATATTGTTTAGATTGATGTGTTTTTTCGTTTTCTTTGTATAAGAAAGTTTAAAAACTCTTTTTGGATAATACTTCGCCTATTATCCTATATTTCTTTAATTCGTCATAGTTAAATTTTTAATTTTAATTAAATACATTATAAGAACAAAAAATGCACAAGTTACATCTGTAAATGAAAATGACGCAAGATCAAACACATTCTAATAACATTCATCGAGAGCAACAATAATGATAATAATAATAATAATAATAATAATAATAATAATAAAATACACCAAAAGGCACAATTTAACAACAAATATTGTACACCAAGAACTAGCAATGCTATGCAACCTAGGAGAGGGAAAATACAGTCCATATTTTAAATACATACCAGCTCCAGTTCTTGAGAACGAAAATTATCGGCTATACTGGGATACACCTATAGTAACAGATAAACCAATAGCCAGCAACAGACCAGACATTATTCTGCTGGATAAGGCTAATAAAAAGGCGTATTTCATCGACGTCTCACATCCCTCGGACCACAACCTGGAACAGAAAGAGAGAGAAAAAATTAATAAGTATTACGACTTGGCAGAGGAATATAAAAAAATACTCACCCTAAAAGCAGTACATGTTATCCCTGTAATTATATCGGCCACTGGGCTAGTTACCAAGAAGCTTGCAGGATACCTGGAAAGACTGAATATAACGAATAAAACCATCGTTACAAAAATGCAAAAGTCCGTAATACTTGAAACTTGCAAAATCGTCCGAAAGACCCTGAATATCCCGGAGACATAAACCTTCCCCCCCCAACTTTAGTGACTGGTTAATAAACCCCACTAAAGCTGCTACCCTAATAAGAAAAAATAATAATAATAGTAATAATAATAATAATAATAATAATAATGATAATAATAATAATAAATGCTACACGATATTGGTTTCTACATTCCTATTGTGTGTTAGGATAATTTTTCACGCTTTGGGGAAGTATTTAAATTGCAAAAGCCTTTTTTTGTTGTCAACTTTCAGGTCTTTTATTTTTATGTGTATTTTGAATGTTAAAGCTAATCCTAATACATACGACCCACTTCAAAATTACAACCTAAGACCCAATTTTAATAAGATTCCTACCTCAATCAGTATAAGGTGTCGAAATTAGTAGTGGGTTCATATTATTCGCCCAAAATAAGTTGCAGTTTTTTATATGCTCATCTTATTTATTCATAAAAAATTGGAAAGTAGGCTTTGAAACCGAATTGTTTGTTAATTTTAATTTTTTGGCCCACTAATTTCGGAACACCCTGTACACTTTCGAAATGCTTTTAATGGTTAAGTCAGTTCGTTCGCACCAAACCAGACAACTAAACCATAACTAATAACAGATTCAAGTCCTGGGGTGTAAAATATTTTTGGGTTCATGGAATTTATAAATGACCTTCCTAGTTTTACTTGTCAGCACAGAATTAGCACTTTTTATCCACAAAAGAAAAATGTTTGCACTGTTTCAGTGAATTTTGCGCCCTACTGGGACCACGTTCTACGCTACTGGGAAAAAAGGGAACAGTCAAATGTACTCTTCGTTAAATACGAAGACATGAAGCTTGATCTACCAGGCGTCATTAGGAAGGTCGCCTCATTTTTGGGCAAAAATTTGTCCGCTGAGCAAGTCGCCGCGTTATCGAACCACTTAAGCTTCGAGAACATGAAAAACAATCCCGCAGTAAATTACGAAATGGTTACCGAGTTGAACAAAAAATTCAACTTGACCAGGCACCACGGCGCTTTTATGCGGTCTGGAACCATCGGTGGTTATAAGTCGCAAATGACTCCAGAGATTGTCGACAGATTCGACAAATGGACCGAATTTCATACGGGCAATACTGATTTCAGTTTTTAACAGCCGCGTTTGGTTGGTATTCAAAATTTAGAAGTTAAACTAATCATCGCACACCTATCTAGTAACCTGCTTTACCCAAATTCCATATTTTAAGCCACTGGAAATCCAAAAAAACGCCTATTCTGGACAGATATGCTGCCGCGGCTCTTGGGCTAGCTTGTGGATATCCATTCAACTCTACAAGTGTCAGCTTTTAAATGTCGTTTTGGAATCCAAACGTAAAACATTTGGAAATCTGAATGACTTTTGGAGTCCAAATATGGATTACTTTTGGAACACATATACAAATTTCATTTGAAATCGACGTAGGTTGTTTTAAGAAACATTGAATTATTCATGAAAGAAATATTCAATATTTGGTTGGGATCAAATAATGCATACTAAATTTCGCTTTAGCTAGTAACGATCCTTCTTTTACTGTGCATGCATGTTAATTCTAGGCGGTAACGTCACATGATACCACAAATATTTACAAATAAAATATAGAACGATCGTTTCAAATTATAGTAACGGATTATGACTATATCGGTCTGACTTGATTTTGCAAATCTTGACTTAACTAAACAGTTTTGTTAATTTTACAAAAAAAATTTAATTATTTATAAATCTTCTGGATTTCTCCTGCGTCGGTAATTTATAAATCAAACTTGCTTATATTTCGTCAATTATCCTGTTGACTTCTTCGGAGCTTAACTAAAACTGTTTTCTGAAGAAACCAACAGGATGATTTGCCACACGTGGGCAAGTGTGATTTATAAACGAACGGATACAGGAGGAATCCAGGAGATTTGTAAATAGTGTCACAATATAGTCGTCAACTTGTATTACATAGTCCAATCCATAATCCATCTCGCCTAAATTTTGTATTATTTTATATTATATCCGACAGGGAATATTTAAAGGATATCCAAATCCGCTACGTACAAAAATCATGGTCCATTGAACGTTCAGAGAGTTTCCTGGGCTGCTTAGATATAATTTGTTGTTTGTTGCTTTTTACGGATTTATTCAAGTTTAAGTTGGTGACCGGTGCTTTTATGTATTTTCAATTAAATTTATTTTGATAACAATGGGATTTTATTTACAACGCTCTTCACCCGATTAACAGTACCATCGTCACTGGGAAGACCTGAAATCGTAGGTTACAGGTCTACTTTAAACTTATACTGATGAAATATTTCTTACGCAATGGTAATTATAAGTATACTTGGAGCACTAGCTTGAGATCGTTTGTGTTTTGGTTAGTGCGAACACCGAAGTGGCTCCCTTTCTTTACGGTCCAAATCTCCCCTTATTGTTTGAAATATTACAGGGCTATCTGCTTTTGAATAAGTTTCTTCTACTCTTTCCTGTGAAATATCAAACTATGCACGCATCAGTAGTGCGATATCCGATGTCACATACGTAACTCATTGTCACATTGGACATTTTCGGCAGTTTACTCACGGTTTGGGAGCGATCGCACGATTTCGATATATTTTTGTAGTTTAATTCCGGCCTTTGTCACTTGCGGAAGTCACGTCACAAATTAATTAGTGAATATATTCGTGCTGATTTGCAAAAATGTACCCGAAAACCACTTGTCGTAGAAAAAGTATAGTCTGCAGCACGTCGCTAACACAGCGCTCTGTTCGTGCCAAATCAAACATAACTAAAATGGTATTTCGCAAACTTGTTGCATAATATACTGCAATAATGCAAACAACATATCGTAAACAAATGTATTTAGTTTATGGTGGTATTTCTTGTTCAATTCTGTTGATGTTTTTTCATATAAAAACTGTATTTTTTGATATTTATGGATAAATCTGCTCCTCGCATTGCTCGTAATATTGCGAACGGTCAAATTAACGAAAAATATCCTTTTTCTTATTTCTATGGCTCTAGGATAGATCATAGCTTTTTTCTGTTCCCTAAACGCTTTAAGTTCTTCCTTTTTTCTCGTATCACCGTCATGAAAAACTGCGACTATTTTTGCACGATATCGGTATTAGATTTTAAAAATATTGACATTAAAGAGAAACAACGATTGATGGAATTGAGACAAAAAAAATTAAATCAAAATCATCAAAAAAACAAAATATTTATTATTTAGACGAGACTTGCTTCGACACCCACTATAAAGATTCTTCATGCAACTGCACTTTTTATGTACCCACTTCTAAAGGAAAGATAATATACATTTTATACTTATAGATCCGATTGCAGGTTTTTGCTACTTTCAGCAGGATATGACCAGTAAACTTTTTAAAAATTGGTTTAAAAATTATATATATAATATATAAAAATAACCCGGCAGCCTAATAGTTTATGATAATGCTAGTTATCACAGCACTTTAGCCAAAAAACTACAAAAGATCAGCACCAAATACGAGGTATTGCGAGAGTTCCTTAGGCAGCATGAACTTTATTTTGAAGTTAATTATATAAAATAACAACTAGTTGAAATTTTAAGAACCAAATGGAACTTATTTCGTAGACGAGACACAAAAAAGTCCGGTAATATACCCCACCCTCTCACTGTGATTTAAATCCTACGGAAATTATATTGGCCGAAGTAAAAACCAAAGTTAGACGCATTAATATAATTATTTATTTATGTAATTGAAACTAATTGTGAATTAATACCCGAGAGCTCTTGGGAAGAATGCGTTAATCATGAATTTCAAGTTGAAAAAACTTGGATCAACGTCATATATTAATAATTATATCCTTAGATGATAGGGATAGCACAAATTCAAACTATTCTGGCGAATAATGTTATTGGATATGTATTTATAAATTTTTGTAATTAGCAATAAGTAATAAGTAATTAGTTCTATTTCTATTATATAGGTAGGTATATATATATATATATTTATATATATATTAATATATATATATATATATATATATATATATATATATATATATATATATATATATATATATATATATATATATATATATATATATATATATATATATATATGAAATCATATAGTGGGTGGTATTGGTATTGGTGTTAAAGAGGGGCGACCTCGCGGGCGTCCAAGCATTAATATTAATTACAATAAACTTGTTCGAGGTGTTGACCACCATTATTCGCTCCTAAAGAAACGTCATATTTATGTCAGAGGAACGAAATGGTATTGGTACCTTTCCCATGGCCATTGTGAATGGTTGCATACTTTACAATATCATGCACAATCGTTAAAAGAGGATGACAATCAAAGAATTTCTTATGGATTATTGGTATTGGTATTGGTATTAAAGGGCACCCCCCGCTAGCGTCCAAGCACCAGATGAGCCCGTTGTGCCCCCAGACGTCTCTAGAGGGCGTCCAGAATGACGCCCCTCCTATAGAAGGTCAGCAACTCCTTTAACCCAATACCGTGCACTGAGTCCGGATCGATCAGAGCCGTTCCGAAGACTCCAAATCTTGGCCATGTTAAAGCAGGGCAATAGGTGAGCTCCCCTTCCATGCAACACCTGCACTTCGGGTCGTCTCCAATGCCTAGCACGCAAAGATGCCTCTTAAGCCTGCCTCCTGTGTGGGCCCCTGCTAGTGCTCTACATTCCCTTCTGGTTAGTCTAAGCAGCTCCCTGGTCCGAGGGAGGGCGGGCCCATACATCATAAGCCTCGCCTGCATCATTGCCGGAGCAGCCCTCCAGCCCACCGCGGCCCGGTCTCTCGCCCAGGTTTCACACACGGGGCGATCCCCAAGCGGGGCTCTGGTCCCATATGGCTATGGAAGGAGCCCTCCCTGGCTAAGGCGTCCGCTGCCTCCGAGCTGAAGAATACCATCCTGCTTCCGTGGTTAAGCCGAAGCACCTCTCTGGCTGCCATCAATATAGCTCATGAAACACAGTGCAGTACTCACCCAGAGGGATCGACAAGCTCGATCTCGCAGTACGCTCCAGCTTCGGCCAAATCTCCCATTCTGGACCCGTCCGTGTACCAGACAAGTCCATCCCAGGCGCCCACTTTGCCCTCTCTCTACTCTTCCCTTGATGGGAAGAGAAAGGTCCATTTGTCAAAGAAGATTATCGCCGGGATCATGACGTCACTCGGCATGCCCATGACCCCGCGATCCCTGGGCGTACAGGCCCCGATTGAAGGTTCCCTCCCTCCAGAGCCCGCAGTTCGCCAGCCTGACAGCCGTTCTGGCCGCCTTCATCCGCACTCGATCCGCCAGAGAGGGCAAACCCACCAGAGCCTCTAGGGTCCTCGTGGGCGCCGTACTCATGGTGCCCGTTATACAGAGGCAAGGCAATCCCTGCAGTTTGTCAAGAACTAGCCTTGCTCCTGCTTTTTTGGTCCCCGGCCACCTTGCCACTGTCCCGTGCGAAAGCATAGGCACCACCATAGTACCGTAGATCCACTGCATGATCTTTGACCCCAGGCCCCAAGTGCCCCCTACCGCTCTCCGGTACGCCCACAGAGCTCCAAAGGTCGACCTGATCCTTGATCTCATACGTGCCTGGAACTTGGAGTCCCACCATACCCCCAAGTACTTGACGCTACCGCTTGCAGAAGGAGGCAATGTTGAGATTAACCTCCAACTTCCTTTTCCTGGTGAAGATGACCATCTCCACCTTGCCACGATTGAAAGACCTCAGTCTACTATGGGTAACCACCCTCCTTGCCGTGGCGGCTTCAACATTCCCTCCTGTGTCCGGATCAGCGGACCCTGGGAAGTGCGTGGTGAACAACTGTTGTAGTATGTAAGCTGATCCCGCTGTGACGCCACCGCCGGTCCTGCGGACCACACCCAGTCTTCCCGCAGGGTCACTCCACCAAGGAGTCCGCCCTATGCTCCTCTGTGTCAGGGCAGCTCTTCTCGAAAGCCGGTATCATAGCGGAGCTGGCGCGGTCGGCGGCCTCCACAATCTCCTCCAATGTCCGGTGTTTTCTTGGTAAACCCCCTAGGCGCCAAGCGAGCTCCTCCCAATCGCTTTCCCAGTTTGTTGCCCATGGGTTCCTAAATTTAACCGTTTCCCGAACACCCATTTCCAACCCAAAGGTGATGTATCTATGATCCGACATAGAGTCCTCCCCACTGACACACCACCCAATTTTTTCCGGGGGCAGAGCCCTGGTACAGAGTGTCAAGTCTATTACCGTGCTCCGACCCGTCATGAAAAACGTGGATTCTACCCCTCTGTTGGCTACCTACAGCCCTGCCGAGGCCATGAACTCCACGAGGTCTCCCTCCCTTCGATTAGTCGCCGCGCTGCCCCACAGAACGTGGTGAGCATTGCTATCGCAGCCAATCAAAAGAGGAAGATTCGCCTCCTTACAGTAGGAGACCAAGTTACTGATCTCCTGCGGAGGGCAGCTGGAAAGTACGCAGAGACGACTACTACCTACCTCTCGCCATCCCGAGTGGGGGATGTGACCAGAAATAGGAAGCAGGTCCCTGGACACCTTGTCCCTTAGGAAAAAGGCCTCCAGCCCTATGGTTAGTATGCAAGCCCTGGAACAGCCCTCTGAGGAGTCGACACTATGTAGCATCGACCCTCCCAGAGATAAGCCCTAACCCTTGATTTTGCAATCCAGGGCTCTTGGATCAGTACAATGGATGTACCACCCTCCGAAATTTCTCTGCATAAGTGGGACGTTGTATATCCCCGTGAAGATGTTACGTTAATACCACGTGAGGGTCACGATGCTAGCCTCAGGTCGAATCTGAGCCAGAGGTAGCACCTCCCTCCGCCCCGCTTCCTGATTGGTGGAGGAGATCCCCAGTCCACCTCCATCCGAGATTCCTCCTCGGTTCTCCCTTCCTCTGAGGGCCATCCGGAATTCTCCTCCCCAGAAGCTGTGAGCGCCGCCTCTCTAACAGAACCATCAACGAGCCGTCTTCGTGTGAGCCCCCGCGGCATCCTCATTCCCCTGTGGCCTCGGTGCCGCTAGGTTCATTTTAACCTGGGTCGCCAGGCAGAAGCCCTTAGCCGTGATGGCGATTGCCGATTTCTTGTGCACGTCCACCACCAACTTTGGGCCCCTCGCGTCCTCCGTCCTCTGCAAGACCCTCCAAGCACGCCAATCTAGGCCATTCTACGCTGCCAGGTAGCGAACTAGTGCCTCGTTCGAGACACCCGCCCCCAGGCCCGGAATCCAGATCGCCATCCTTCTGGATCGACCTCCACCAGGTTTGCGAGCCCCCAGGGCCAGACGTTGCTCAGCTCCCTGTGAACCCACTCCCTGGTTTCTTCATCCATCATTTCGATCAGGAGGTGACTCCTACGCAGCCTAACCAAGCGTATCCGGGGAGGGGTGTTTTGCCCCCCTGCATGCTTACGCGGTAAGTCCTCGGAAGACAGGCTAGTTTCCTGCCCTCTGAGACCCACCACCAGTTTAGGTCCCCCCGCCCCCGCTTGCGCATAGGGCCGAGCCCCCTGTCAGAGTCCTCCCCCCGGGACGGCCCGCCTTTCCCGGTGTGCCCCCTATGGAGCCCCCCGTTGACGGCGTGGTGGGATTCCTGGGGGCCGGAAGAAAGCCTGTCCATGGTTCCGGAACCATCATCTCGAGATTCCTCTTCTTCGCCCTCCTTTTTTCCGCCTTACTCCTGTGTCTGGGGAGGTGTGTCGACGAGGTGGTGTTCCCGGTTCGTACTGAGCCCTCCACTCCGCTCGCGACCTAGGGATCCTCCTCAGATCGTCCTTGTAGGGGACCTTCCTGAGAACGCCCCTGCTTGCTGAAGCCTCCTGGGGCCCCTTCTCCTTCTTAACTTTTTCAGGTTCCATATAGGTCCCACAAGTAGCTAGGGAAAAAAACGGTCCACCTCTGCAGAGCCCCGCATGCAGAGGTAAGGCTTCCTTCCCCGAGGTGCGCCATTGTTCCATTAAAAAAAAAAGTTTTTCAAATTATGAAAAACATTATTTATGGCAATTTGTCACCGTGTATTATATATATTCGCCATAGATAGGTCGAAGCATTCAATATTAACCACTTCCACGGATCTGAAAATTCGTTTTTTTCAAAAACTACTCCAAATTTCGTATGCCCCATGGTGACAAAAAAATACTTAAAATCAAGCGGATAATTAGAATTTCTAAAAATATTCATAGCATTCCATTTAAAAAAATGAAGCTGGTTACTGCCTAGCACAACGGAACACCATGTATACATAAAAATACTATAAATAAAATATGTTTTTCGCTCTACTCTCTACTCTACTGTGTTTGAAGTGTAATTACCATTTTTCCTGTACCAGTTGTTTGTTGGAAGTAGAACGGGAAAAGTATATGATGCTTAAATTTTAATAATTTAGATTACTTAAGAAATATCAGGTGTACATTTTCGACAAATTTAATGTAATAAACAAAAGACAATATTTATTAGAATACAAAATAATAAAACATAATAAGCTGACCCCTTCTAAAAAGATTAAATTATCTTTTAAATTTTAGACGTCAATTAGACTAAGGTATTGAACAACTGGACTTGCTATTTCAAATTTCAACGGTTAGTTAATTATTCTTATGTCCTTAATTGACATTACATTAAGGTCACAGCCTACTTATACATAATCAACGAACCACAGCTCATGATTAACATGAACTCAAACCTTGCTACTTATAATTTTGCTGCCTTGCTCACCGCCTCTAAAGGTTATGATTGGACAAACTACTTTGGAGAAAACTCTTGAATATCTCTGTTCGGGATGGTCAAATTATGAAGCCAAGGAAAATACTGAATTTACAATTATTTAGAATATCCTGGAATCGCCAAAGTAAAATTTAAATCTCGGTTAAAATATTCGAAAAAAGCCGACCACCTCATAGCGAGATTTTTGTAGATAATTGGGCAGTATCCCGAAAAGATCGCACTAGTACTCGATACCTAAGCGTAAAATTAAGGAAGCAATTAAAGTGGGAACAATATGTTTTTTACCTATTTAATAAATTAAGATTCTTAAAACCAAACTTTTATCTATTGCGAGATATTAGGTCAAGGAAAAATGTAATCTTGATTTCTGAAGCGCTTGTCGAGTTACTGTTAAATTATCGTGTGTCGAACAAGTATTTTTTACTGCAAGGACGTACTCGAGCCTAAGAGTTTTATACTAGACAACGGTTGCGAAATTTTGTATACTTACACGAACAATATAAGAACATCATTTGTCACAATTACGTAAACAGGGGTTAACATAAACAAATAATTTAATATTTCATACTGGTGCAAATAGTCAGTGACAACACATGGTTTCATACTTCGGCCTCAAATTATACAACTAAAACTAATCCAAGATCCAAAAAAAAAAAAAAGCAATGAAATAATTGTTCCATAAATATTTTGTTTTAAATACGTAGACGTTAATAATATATAATTTATATTTCGCAATACTGCACCTGAAAATTACTTGCATGTTATATGTTATTACTAATTTTCTTTTTGACATAGTTTGTTGGGTAATTTAAACTTTTGTATTGATGTGTTGAGTAAACAGTTATAAGTAGTTATTAACAGAAAATCTATTTTTTTATATGGGTCAATATTGATCTTGGCACCAAAAAAATAAAAATTTCGAACTTTGAACAAGTAGGTGCGACCTTAATACGGAAAACAAGTGCGTACGTGATTTCGGTTGCAAAAACACCAGGGTTTAGTTTAATCTTTTAAATCAATTTCAAAATTCTATATTATGCAACAAGATTGATAAACGACACGAGGCCTACATAAAGTAAAATATTTGTAAGTGTTGGTGGTCATATGAACTTTTAATATCACTGAATGGGGCCGAAAAAAAAATTGTAATGGCAGTGGACACGAATCAAGCTTCTATTCAACTTCGGTTCTTCTGAACAACTGGTCAAAGGCACTACAATATACTCTAATTTTCATGGACAGAGGTGTTTAAATTTCGTCGAGATGAATGATTTGTTGGAGGCAACAATTATAATATGACCCCTAATATTTTCTAATAAATATTTTATTTTAACTGGGCCTTTAATTTCGACTTCCTCTGAGATTTATGTTTATTTGCCAACGTCATTTATGAGCTTTGGATGGAACAATTTCATATACAATTAAATAAAGAATATAAAATGTTCCCCCCCTTTTTCTCGACAAGTGCGTGAATATTTAAATACGTTGTTTAACTGGCAGTGGATTTGTAGAAGGGGATCAATGAGCAAACTATAAACTTCTTCTTGAGTATTCCTTTTATCTTCATATTCAATAAAAATGAACATTTGAATTCTCTGGGTTTCATTTAGATGCACCATTTTCAGTTCCTACTAACAGAAATGTAATTGTAACACTTTGTAATTGTAATTTGTTTTTGATTATTTTCTTATAAAAAGTAAGAGATACGCGTGAAATGCGAGAATTCGAAAATGCACATCTATTTTTTAACGCACTCTGTATATTTTCTGTTTACTGCAGAAAAACGCAAAAAAAAATATGATGGACGCGTGCAAGCATTTTCCTTGAAATCGAATACCTCATTTTTAAATGAATTTGTCAGATATTTTAGCCGTTCACTGTATACAGTTTTTAGTAATTAGTAGTAGTAGTAGATGTTTTATTTAAATATTACATTATTTACAATATACATTAATTAAAATGGCAGGCAATATACGTTGCCCATAAATTGTCGACACCAAAACCAAAATTCATACGTTTTTTGTTTTATTCGTTTTTTGTTTTATTACTACTACTGTAAAATTTATCAAATAAATAAATTTAATTAATGTATAAATGTGATACTATTTTAAAAAATATATAATTATATTTACGTACAGAATGTATTGTTGGAATTTGACATCCCCACTTACAGGGCTTATCATTAGTTATAAGAAAATTTGAAAATACTAAACTTGTAGGGAACTCACAGAACTTACCGTGGAGGAGTTCCCCCTACCCGGAATCTTCGGATCTGTATTTGGGTTCCTATTGAGAATGCATTATCAATTTTTTTTCCCAAAAAAGTATTATTTTAGCACCCTATGATCAAACAAGATCAGACGTCAGCTTCATCAGCATTGTCCTAAGCCAGGCCAAGCGTGTTTGGTACTTTAATCACGGGCTTGATAATTTGACGTTGATTGAAACACAATTTCGATAGCTGTTGCTAACTACCGTTTGTGGCAGCATTGTTAAAAAAAATAATTATACTCAAATATACTCAAAAGCTTTGTTGAAAAGTTTGAGGGATTCGAACTGTATAATACGATTAGTCATATGTTTACTATTCATGTTGTAATAACCTAAATGATTCATCTGCCGTGCATTAATCCGATAAGTTATATCAGCTGGCAAGTCATGCACTATTTAATTGGCAATCGTGTTGTTACTCAAATGCCCTTTGGGCGCGAAGTCATAAAAAATTTATAATATTTCATTGAATAGTCCATACATTTATTCAGTTAAAAATTATTTAAAATATAAACAATAGCTTTAATTGTGTTTTGTTGAACGGTTATACTCTTAAGAAAAAACCACAATTAAAGATTTTAGAAGCACATCGGCTCTTGCAAAATACGACCTAGACACAAAAGAAAACGATATTACATATAATTAATATACACCAGGAAAAGCTAGATATATAATTACACTGAATATCTCAAGCTCGCAAGATGGAGTTATAATTGCTGAAAATGTTTTATATTTATATTATATATACTGTGGATTGGAAAAAAATATCGTATCACTAGTGCTTTTCTTTAAATTCGTGCATTAGTTAATTTATTTAATTTAATTTAATTAATTTACTTACTGGAGTTCTTAATTATTCCAGATTTATTATTTCCTAGGTAGTGTATATGCCGAAATACGTACAATTTGATATTGATATCTATTAGGTTTCTACGCGTTTTTTTTTAGATTTGGATTAGTATTTTAGAAATCCGACGCTGTAAACAATCGAAAAAGATATAAAGACGGGTCCGGACCTTAATATCCGTTATGAGGTTTCTTGGGTTTGGTGTATTTGTACCAAAATGAGAATTAATACAGCGCATATAAAATTTCAGAACTGCAAACATAGCCGTGCCTCATTTTTATAAACCGGTCATGATTACGCTGAAGAAGCTTCTGGTAACAACGAAGATAACATTAAGCATTTTTTGTGAAGCATTTCGATTATCATGTTACTATAATTAGCAGCGCATTTACAACGATATATTTGTTATTCTAAAGTCAGTATGATCTTTAGGATTTCTATGGAAAAACTACATATGTCTGCTCATCAATTACATGACGTAGATAGCACAAATAAAAAACTTTCAGCTTTTTAGATTGGGCAAACCGAAATTCCGTAAATTCTTTTCATATCGTTTTTATTGCTTTCGGTTGGTTAGTTTTAGTTAGTTTCGAAATGTACAACAGTGTCCCAACAAAATGCACCGGAATAGTTTGATCATCCAAAATTCTGTTTTTGTATGTATTGCTCTGTATCAAGCTGATCCGAGTCTTTAGTAATAAGCTTTTCAACCAACATTTTTGAAGTATGAAGTATGAAATACGTCTTTATTTGGTGATCGTTTAATGGTACAATAAAAAGGAGAGTTCTTTTGAAACTAAACAAAAAACAACCTATTTTTCGACTAAAACAACTTTGATGTTTGATCAAATCACTTGATTTTATTAGGAAAATGATTAAATACAGTCCACCTTATAAATTTGATGAAATCATCATTTCTGTCATATTTTTGCGACATATAGAAGAAAGTATCTTGTCTACAAAACATATACGTAGATGAGTATCGTCTTTCTCTTCTCTCTAATATAGGTTTATGTACCGGACCTTCAATTTATCTTGATAACATTTTAATTGGCTGTAAGTTTTTTGTTTTTAGAGATATCAAGGTAAACAAAAAACAAAATGTAGGGTTGGTAGCCAAGTTTTTTCCAAGTGACGTTTTAAATAAAACACTATCAATTTTCTGACATATAAGCCAATATCATATTTTTTCCGATTACAATGATGTAACACACTTTATATTTGTATATAATTTCAGCGTGCCGTGACTGACTGCAACAACAATAATTATTTACAAATTAAAATAGAACAAAAACATTGTCTTTCAATTAGTAACTTTTCCGGACTGTCTCTTAATTGATTGATTGCCTCTGAAATCCTTTGCCGAATTTCCACGACATTATTACAAGGAGTTCTGTGCATGTGTCCCCGAAAGAAAAAATCAATTAAAGTTAAGTCGGGGCTGTTGACTGGCCAATAGCCAACCGCTGGTATATTCCATGTTAAGAAAATTTTTATCTTGCAAAACATTGTGAGGAGGGGCACCGTCTTGCTTCCATATAATCAGCGCTAATATATTTAGTGATAAATCTTCTATATATTGTTCTACTTGGTGCTCTAAGAGTTGCAAATAATGATTTCCAAATTAACTTTTGATCTATAAATATCGGATCCAAAATATGTCCATCTATGGCACCGCGCCATTTATTAATTGATTTGTGTATTTGTCTAGGATTATTTAAGGACCAATATCGATTTTGTTTATTACAAAACATTCTTGTAGTGAACGAACTTTGATCAGTCCATAAAATGTTTTTAAAAAAATATATTATTCTCTCTATGTCTATTTAAAAAATCCAAACAAAACGGCATCCTCGTTTGACATTGCTCCGCACTTAGTTTTTGAGTTTTACGAAATTTAAATGCATTAAATTTATATTCTTTCAGAACTGAGTGGATTGATCTCCGAGAAATACCTGTCTCTTCATATACAGTAATAGAGGAAACTGACTCGGCGCTCTGGATAAATATACTGACGACGAGCAGCGGTTGCACTTTTATTATTCAGAAAGTATACTTCTAGCATATCACTCTTGACTTGGACAATAATTCAACCATCAAAGTTGTTTACTAATACGTAAATCACACATATTTTTATTTGTCAGTCAGGGCACTCTTTGCAATTATAAAAAATTCCTATTTTTGCCCATTTTGTCAAAAACGAGTGGACTAAAAAATAAAGTGCGTTACAACATTGTAATCGTAATAAGATATTCAATTAAACACATATATAATATACAGGGCGTTCCATTTAAAAAAATGATGTAGGCTTAGATATGCAAAAATTGATAGTGTTTTGTTTTATACGTCACTTGGCTACTCACCCTACATTTTATTTTTTTGTTTACCTTGATATCTACCAAAACAAAAAAGTTACAGACAATTAAAATGTTATCAAGATAAATTGAACGCACGGTACAACGTCCCCAGACTCTTTTAATTAAGATTTATTATTATTTTTTCCTATGTTGCACGTACCTGGAGATGCGGTAGCAGCATTTCACACCTTGAACGTTAGTGGTGATAAAGGATTTCCATTTTCAATGAGTTCCATGGATCAGCTCTCATTTTGAAATATTCTCTCAATCCCAATTGCCTGCTTGAAATCTCGATAGCAGCGTAAATTTATTTCTCGGAATGTTGATTTGTTTCCTCCAATCTCGCTGCACGTCGGCAATGTTTAATTTATTTATGAACACTTTAAGCGATGCCTTATTCACGAATCACCCCACACCTGACACCAAAGACTACATTTTTAGAACAAAAAAAAATACGGAACTATGCACACAGCACTAATAATTTATATAAAAGCATATTATTTATATAAGTCGAACCTGAGACACTTAAGTTCATTCTGAACTTTCCAGAGTTTTCGGTCCTAGACAGAGCCGGGCCGAGCCGATTCATCACAATATAATAAAAGAAGATTCTTGAATGGAACCTGGCTTTTTTTAAGATGCAAAAAATTGATGAGTGGTCGGCCATAAAACATTTTCGGAAAATTATGTTAACGTTGCTTACTGATTTTTATATATTTTTTTAACACTAGTAAATATTGTAAAAGACCCGGATCTTTAATATATTATATATGGATTTTGATCTTCCGGATCCTGTATTAATAATCGGCATCGGGTATAAACTACTGTAAATCCCGTACACACTGGAGGCAGTTAAGCTGAAGAAAAAAATGATTCTACTAAGAGAACTAAAGCACGACTCCATACAAATTGAAGAATTAAAAATTCATAACGTTACAGTCAGGCCAATAAGTGCTGGTATGACAATGACCAATGACAATAGTACACCAAGAAAGTATACACCAGGAAGCTACAGAAGTAATTTGAAATTTGAATTTGAAGTAAGCAAACTTTACTTTAACTAGCTAAAATTTATGGTAAGAGGAAAGCACCAAGTCCTTGCTATCACTTTCAAGAACATATATTATGAAAAATTTCAATGGTATCAGGGATTTCTGATAATACTGTGGTCATATAACAAATTTACCATAAATGGGCAAAAAAATATGCCAAAAAACTTGCGATTGTGAGAAAATCGGAGAAAAACTTATCAACTGTAATCGTTATATGGATATAACAATTGCTTTTTGAAGCAAATCTCGTATTACAACAGGTGATTGCATTTATACTTCCTTTTCGATTTAATGTTATTGCAACATTTATTCAAGTCCTACTCAAACGACAGATATGACGGGGAAGAAATTATTGTGGTCAATGTGCCTCTATTTATTTGCAATCCCAGTACCCTTCAATTCAGTTCAACATCTATCTTATGGCGATAGTTGATAACTGACTCTGTTGCTAATAGCTCAAATTGAAAATGAACTTCATTATAATATGATGGATATTATTATATCATAATATTATTACTACATGTTAAGGTGAATGGATGTTATAATAAGCAGATTTTTAGTTAATCAGATTAACAAAAATTTTCCAACTTTTGTCAATACTATCAGCCCCGAAACCAAAAACTATCTAGAAAGTTTGCCCTATACTGGGTGATTTAATTTTCCTGTCACAATATTAAATACATAATCGTAAAAGCAAAAATTATTGTTTCGTTGTCGATAAATTTAATTAAAAAAATTGTAATACCTTTGCAATAGCTCGTAATGATTTTTTTCATGTGTGCATATATGTGTGTGCGCGCTCGCATATATCGAGACAATTTGTAATTTCGGCTTATCGCAGATACGGTGTCCTGATAATCCCTTACGTAACAGAACTTTGTTATATTAGCATTGACGATAATGACAGCATAAAAATAAATTTGGTTAGGAATTCAGTCGATAGTAGGTTTGTGTGTCGACGGAGGAGCATCTTACCTTTTGCACTTGAAAAAATTCAGTTGATAATCGCAAAATGTCTGACAGTAGGCAAAAGTTTTCCGCCGCGAGCAAAATCGACGTTCCAAGTGAATACGAGTACGAAATGGACGATATTCTGAGCAAGTGGTCAAGAGAAATTGACGGTGTCTTCATTCCGAAGAAATTCACGTCGATTCAAGAGAAGATCACCCAATGGGATGTGAACGATGACGATATCTGGATATGTAGTTTCCCGAAAACAGGTAAGGGCCAAGAATTGCTCAAAGGTTTATCATAATTTCAGAAGCCTAATTTCGGATTTAACTTTAAAGTGACATTTTTCTTTTATAGTATTTTTAAAAAATCTAGTAATATGCATTATTTGTTTTTTTTTTTTTGGAGAATTAAAGATGAAGTCCTTTACGGACATTCTACAGCATCGCCTAGGCCCTTTGCTATCATAGTATACACACAAATATGTCATAATATTTTCTTTATATTGTTAAATATGTCGCTGGTTAAATATGCCAGTGTGTGTTTAATTTGTCCCTTCTTCAAATTGTTTTCAAAAATTGGTGTTATTCTATTTTGTTGCCTTTTGCCTGTAGTCAGTCAAAATTACTTCACATATATCGCAGTTAGGAGGAAGTTCAACCTCAAGAAGGTGCGTGTGGCTAAAGGTTTTGTGTCCTGTAGACAATATAAAAGCTCGTACTGCTTCCAGTCTACTTTGTTCTTCGTATTTTGTTGTTATATTTGGTATAATTTTTCGAAGCAGATGTTTTGCTAGTTTTCTGAACTGTTTTCTTCTTGTTACCAAGTTGTTTGCAATTACAATCTCGTCATCAGCTACCAGTTCCTTTGAGAGATTAACCTTAATTTTTTTGCTACTTTTCTTCGTAGGTATAGTGAGCGGCATTAATCCAGGCCCGCAGTAGATTCTCTGGATTGGTGTTGTTGGAAAAGCACATATATTTTAAACACGATAAGCTTTATTACGCAGATGAATATACGATGCTGACATAGTCAATTTTTGAAAAAATTAGGTCCTTGTATGTGTGCAGCAAACTTTTTTGATGTGTTCCCCATTTTGTGTCAAAATAATAGTTTCAGAATATTTAGTAATTGTTTACACTCTCTGGCGAGTTTTTTAATTTGTTATTGCCAGTTAAATCTGCTGTCAAAAACAAGTACTAAAAGTTTGCTGTAGCTGTAGGATACTGGATCATAATGACGTTGTATTAGTCAACCAAACTGTACACATTTCGGATTACTACATTAATAGGTGATTGTAGCACCTTTGTCAAATCTCCAACTTTATTATCATCCACATAGATACACTTTTTTTATTTCTGGACTTATACTTTACATTTATCATTTATTGCTATTGCAAATAGAGTACAGCTAAGTGTGGTGTGCAGTGCCATTCTCCAGTACACTGATACCAAGTGCCCTCGTTTTCTGAAAGCTTCCTGTATATGACGTTCAAGCAGTACTAGATCGTCGATCATTGCTGCTACTTGAAAAGAGACAAAGAAGATGTTTACTCTCTAGGTATCTTCGAAGTCACCAAGCAGTTTGCTCATGCAGCGGGCTAAGCTAATTGGTCGTAGACTGGAAGATTCTAATTTGTTTTTGTTTAATTTAGAGATGAGAACCACTATTGCTTCTTTCCAGGAGTTATGGTAGACGTTCCAGAGTTTAGTGTATACTTCTAGCCGCTATATTCAATTTTGCAGAATATTGTTGCAAACAGTGTTAGGGCTTTTGAAGTCTAGCTATGTTAAATTTGTCAAGATCATCATATTTGCACAAGGCGTAAATAGTTAATTCGTTTTCAGTGGTGTAGTCAGTTTTCTACCAGGCATTGCTAATTTTAAGAAGCAAAACAGAATTGCTTTTTGAAATGGTACGCCCTATATATTTTTCCTTCACTCTATCTGTTACATTGACTTTAGGTTATAAGAATATGTAGTTGTTTAGTTGTTTATATCTGTTTGTAAATCTAACTCCGTTACTTGTAATTAAAAAGGATTGGTAGTAATAGACGAATTTTTTATTCATATTAGGAAAAGTTTTCAGTATTCATAAGAGTGCCAACGGTTATGTAGAAACATGGCTGTTTAATAACATAATTCATTCATTTCATTCACGCTTTCAATTTAAGTTACATCAACGAATATATCAATATATCAAATTTAGCTTAAGTCCAATAACACACAAAATAGTTTGGCCCTAATATTGAGAGCAACGTATCTTCTGCCAATAAGTTTAGTTGTGACTTTAAGAATTTTATGAAGATCGTTGACGAAACTAATAAATAGCAGTGGCCCCAATATGCTTCAGATCACGCAAATAATTCTCAATAACAAATTTCGTTAACGAAATCTGGACTGATCCGAAAAAATACATCTATGTCCTTCGAAATACACACGAAGCTGCCGACACAGCACTACACCAAAAATGTTATCGGGTTATGTTAATAGGCCTCAATTTTTCCGACTTTTCAGGATTTGGTACATTAGGTATAGGCACACACATTATCGCATCTGATGGGACTTTAAGAGTTCGCCACATTTTCTTACTGTCGCCTTTCGTTTTAAAACACTCTCTTTTCCTTCCTAGTTTAAGTAACCACTCTGTTTCTTTTTTGCTTATCCATCATTCCAATTGTTTTCACTTCTTTTTTTTTTTATACGATTCGTATATTCTGTTTCACCCAAAATGACAGTTAAGGCTCTTACATGTGACTAGATGCACTATAAGATGAGATTGGTTAAAAACATGAAATTTTTTATTTTAGTAAATGGAGTGAATAAAAAATTCTGAGATTTTTAGTATGATACTGAGATCCCTGTTTTAATTTTTGATCATGATATGAAGGAGTTTGTGCATGTAGGAGTACTTAATTTGTTACAAAAAACATAAATGAATAGCATATATGACGGATATTAAAATGGAATAATACCAAGGCATAACACAACTTCGTTATTTATAAGACATAACAAACGTCTGTTCGCACATCAAAAAATGTGCGCAGAATTTTAAATGAGGCGCCAAGATTCGAGAAAACCAATAGGCTCTGACGTAGACACAGGGGCAAATCAGCAACCAAAATTGATACACCAGATTTTACTCAAATATATGATTTCACAAAGATTTCACCGGTTTCAAATTTTAAAGATTCTACAAAAATTATATTTTTAAAATGTGTTTTCAAAATTTTGTTTCTTAATTTCATCTCATTGTTTAACACATTTAGTTAGCAATTCTTAATTTACGGTCGATAAGAAATTACAATTAAACCCAAACAGAAAAAAAAACAGCGAAAATATTTTTTATGTTCTTATTCCTTATTTCTCACAACCTTAAAAATGCCAAGTGATTTTGTTAATTTCAGTAAATGAGGGTGGAATGAATTTTTAATCAGTTAATCGTTAATTAAGTGTACACTCCATAAAATACAAATGGAACATGTCAAATAGTCTCGCAAATAGTTATTTAATCATATATTGGATTTTTACTAAGCTTTAAACTTTGAGAAGTTTGAAGTAAATCTTCGCTCAGAATTCAACATTAAGAAGATTGTTAGCTTGTTGATCCTTTGGGTCAAATTCGAGGTGGACCTCTGTATCAGCAGCAAATGACACGCTGCTACCGACTCCCAGCTATGATTTAGAGTTACATGTAGGCTCAGTACCGTCCAACTAAAATGGACATTAAATAATGGTTAGTTATTCCATAGGGTGACTTAATTATACGAATTGTCCAATCTTCCAAATGGGTTTATTATTTGATGTGAAACGAGCAGAATCCAACTAACAATCGAATAGTCTGCTGAAGAAGACTAATCAACTAGAAACATGGATGCGTTGACTACCAATCGCCCTTGGCCTGCTTCTAATTTCCCCCCTCTGGTCTGACTTGGTTAAAACTCATGTTTTAGAACTTCCGCTTGCTTATCTTTTAGATCAGTACAGTCGACGAATGAAGTAAAAGAGTAAAAAAGTAAAATCGTTTACTGGAGAAAGAAAAAAATGTTCTTTCAAGTCCCTTCCCTGGTACTATTATTATCTACATATCAATGCCAGTTGAGCGTTGTATTATTCTTACATTCCAAAGAGCTTTTTTTAACTTAGATACAGCTATCCAATCGTTTTAAATAAATAAATTCCCAAATGACTTTCGTAAGATGCATTCAACTGACACAGCATTGAAAAGTGCACTCCAGCACATCTAGGATGCTCTTAATAACAACCATGTTATAGGTCTCTTCTTCGACAAATATTGATTCATTTGCTGACGACATCGAAAACACAGTACCTCCAAAAACTAAGGACACATTCAAAAAAGAACTGAAACACGCTGACTATCTCTCACATTGGAGTGAGTCTATGGAATACGTTTAAACGGCACAAAGAGTGTGGTTATGGAAGAAAAACTCCAATAGACATTCTAAAGTGTTGCTGAGAGTCGAGGGACAATCTATAGAAAATGTTTTTAACAGCTAAAATACTTTTCTAATGGTTGAATTGCTTATATACACTTACTTGTTGGGGTTTCTCTCCATTGTTTTTGCGTATTTTATATACTAATAATGTGAATTTTTACACTTTACTCTATATGTATATTGTATTGTATGTATCTGTATGAATATTTCAAAATAAAAAAATCTCTCTATCTATCTACACAGCTTTTTATGCTGCTTTTCCAGTTAATAAAAATACTTTGAAACTTGAAAATACTGAATACATCTAACCACTGAAAACGTTAACATTGCTGACGTTTTCCGAAACTGTTCGACGATAATCGTATCAGCGTGACGTTATCTGCGTCCATATCATAATCGAAATTCGCCAGGCCAAGGTTCACTTGTTTTGGTTTGATCGACTCCGGAACCTGTTGCGATATGTAGGTTTTATTATTTGATTTACTGATGCTGCAAAGCTCTAGGGGTTAATTTTGCATACCAAACATTTAAAAATATTCATAACCCAAAAAGTAGTATATTGTGTATTGATGACGTTTGCATGTAATTAGTTTAACAAGTCCAAATATGGATGAAAACTGATCCAACGGATTTAATACAGACATGCCATAACAGGTTCCAGATTCATTTTTGGTAAGATTCATTCTTAGGCAAGAAACTTTTGCGCCATCGCTTTAATCAATTCAAATTACTGAAGAAAGTGGATCACCAGTATTACTATTTTTCTCTTAGTGCTGCAAAACTCTTCCTTTTAACAAAAACCAAAAGAAAAAAATATTAATATATATATATATATATATATATATATATATATATATATATATATATATATATATATATATATATATATATATATATATATATATATATATATATATATATATATATATATATATATATATATATATATATATATATATATATATATATATATATGATGAGACTATATTCCGGGATATCATCCGTTCGCTCGTTGAACTCCGACTGGAATCCTGCAAATCCTGCATCCGACTGGAATCCTGCAGACGTTTCGCCAAAATCTCACTTGGCATCTTCAACACTGAGTGTTCGAAGTGTTTTCGGAGCGGGAGCATTGAAGATGCCAAGTGAGATTTTGGCGAAACGTCTGCAGGATTCCAGTCGGATGCAGGATTTGCAGGATTCCAGTCGGAGTTCAACGAGCGAACGGATGATATCCCGGAATATAGTGTCATCACATTTTTCCATCCGTGAATCAATACGTGAGAATATATATATATATATATATATATATATATATATATATATATATATATATATATATATATATATATATATAGTTTATATTTTGTTTTTTCTTAGACCTTCTCTAAATTTATGTTTAGTTTTTGGTTCTTGGGTTATAGGTCTTTGTATTAAAAGCAATTAAAATTTTTTGTCCATATATTGACGTTTCGGTCTTCTATGACCTTCTTCAGAAAGGGACACAGTCTAAAATTATCTTATAGTACAGTTCTTTTTTTTTACATATACACAACGGAATTACAAAGAACCTTACCAAAAAGAGACAAACACAAACCTTAAAATTGAAGAGGTAGCATCATATGGAAGTTTATACTTTAAAAGCGTTTGGTTTTGTCATAGTGCCTAGAAATATTATTGTTTTGATTTTTTTCCAACTATGAGAATAAAAAAGTTATACCCTTGATAAAAGATAAAAGTCCAACAAAAAATTATTTGTATACGGCACTCACACACATAATACACACAAATTTAATGAAACAGTTAAAATATGTATAAGAGTTTAAAAAAATAATAATAATAATAATACCGATACGCGAGGATTGCTCGCGTCGACGTTACTATATATATATATATATATATATATATATATATATATATATATATATATATATATATATATATATATATATATATATATATATATATATATATATATATATATATATATATATATATATATATATATATATATATATATATATATATATATATATATATATATATATAT